>NC_090443.1:249940643-250241267 GCF_031143425.1 Pleurodeles waltl
GAAGGAAATCCTTCAGGAAATGGCGTGCCATCAGCCGTAGCCTTTATGGCAGCCGAAATCTCTGTGTCTGGTTTGGAACTCGAACGAGTCACTGCGGCCACAGTGGCGACAGCCACTGCCGACTTTGCGGCTTCATCAGCCAAAGTATTCCCAGCAACATGTATTCCAACGCGCTGGTGTCCAAGTGTATGCACAACATGGACCTTAGGAAGCGTTTCTTTCAGATCCGCAACCTTACCCCACAACAATTTATGTTTAATGGTGTTGCCCTTAGAATCTCTGAACCCATTCAACTTCCAATAGTGTAGATATTAATTGAAAGACTGAACACAGTAGTAGGAGTCACAGACCAGCAAGGTCAAAGTCGCCGGATCCGCGTGTTCCAACGCTAACAATAGAGCTTTGAGCTCAGCCAGCTGTGCTGTGCAATCTCCCAAGGTTTTAGTATAAGTATGTCGCGGCAGAACACTTCCCCCTCCATAGTGCCGCTCACTACCGCACATGCAGCAGAATACTGTTGTTTAGTCCCAACCGCTGGTTGCGCAGAGCCATCGGTATACATGACCACTTGATATTGGTCAATAGGCAATGTGCCAGCAGGGACTGGGTACTCCATTTCATATTGAAGAAATTCTTAAGTCTGCAGTTTAGGGTCAAATATGAAATCTACATCAGTGGCTGTCAAAGACGTAGCCCATTGTATCCATCGCGGGTGTAAAGCTTTTGAATTAGGAACACTCGCTTTTGTAACAGCCTCTAAGGCCGGAATCGGGGAAACGACAATGATGCGTTGGCCCTGGGCAAGCGGTCTTTCTTTAATCACAGCCATCTGTACTGCAGTCAGTATTTTCTCAGTCTGTGCAAATCTGCAGCAGAATACAAGTGGGACTTGTATGCAATCGGGACTGTCTCACCCTCATTAAAGGTGACTTACGTAAACCCAACAGCCCCAGGTATCACCCTGATGACTAAATGTGTCTTATTGTCCCGTGTGTGTAAGTGTTTAACTGCTAAGAGATCAGTCTGTAACTCTTGCAGTATGTGTGTATGATCAATCGTCCAAAATCTACATGAAAAATTCGGGCGAATCAATTCATATAAGGGTCTCATACGCGTAGCATAATCAGGAATGTAAGTTCTGCCAAAATTCAGAAACCCCAACAATGACTGGAGCTTCCGAACCGTATTAGGAGGCTGCAATAAAGCACATTTCTCCAAAAAATGTGGCGCTAAGCTCTTGCCCTCACTCGACAACTCATATCCCAGGAAAATGACGCTGAGGAAGGCAATCTTTGATTTCTTAAAATTAAACTTATAGTCAATATCAGCAAACCCCACAACAATGCGCAATACACGCCTTAGATGTTGCAGAATCTCATCGTCTGTCAGATATATGTCATCAACATATGATAACGCTTCAGGGTCCAACTCGTGTAGCATTTCAGTCACACGAGCCGAAAACAGTCCTGGGCTATTCTCATACCCCTGAGGCAAACGACAAAACTTTTTCTGAGAGCCAAACGCACTGAAACTGGTATAGTCCCGACTTTTGGGCACTATATTTTGGCAGAAAAATCAATTCGAGATATCTAACGTTGTTTTGTATTTCTTACGCACTATATTATTCATAAGCGCTGCGCTATGTGAATTCTGTATTGCATATGTGCGTGTATGACTATTCAAATGTCTGTAATCCACCACTATCCTATATGAATGGTCCGGTTTAGCAACCGGAAACAAGGGATTATTCATCGGCGAGACACAGGGCTCAATTACCCCCTGGTACTCCAATTGTGTAAGAATTTTCCTAACCGATGCCCTTGCCTCAAATTTGATAGGATACTGCGGCTGCGGCTGAGGTTCGCCCTTTATTGGAATTACATGATAAGGTGATTGTCAATCCCACCCCACGTTATTTCTATACAGGGCGGGAGCCTGTGCTAGAGCCCATGTTTTACTATAGGACTCCGCTAGTTCTCTCGGAACAAGTGGTGAGAAGGAAGGTGCAATAACCTCCTCCCCAACCGGACAGTCGTGAACAAAGTCAGGTGGCCAATCCTGTTCGGCCAGCAAAACATCATATGATTTTACCACATGGTCCCAAAAAATGGCGTGTACAATGCGGTCAATGTCCCCTTCTAATCGCAGAGTCACTTGATATACTCTATCAGGATCAGAGACTCGCATATCCGCTGTTTCGACTTGTATGAAGTCATCAGTTGCTTTCACCTCCAGATGCTCTAGAAGACTCCGGCGAACTATTGTGACCTCTGCCACGCTGTCTAACAGTGCTAACGCCCATGTCTTGTTGGTCAAGAGAACTCTCTTCTTGAGCGGCATGTCGAACTGAGACTGCTGCCACTTTCTTCTTTATAAATTGCTTTTTTTGTTGCAGCGGTTTCTCTTCTTGTTTAACAGAAACCTCCGCCGAGCGTTGTGAATCCTGTCTTGGTTTCACGTACTCCGTCCTCCGCTCTGACCGCCCACCTCTCTCACTTCTCTTCTCTGAGGAGTCCTGAAAGGAACGAGATTGGCGTGTATCAGTATATTGATATCTATCAGCCGTCTTCAAATTATCCCTATTCCTGAGATTATACCTATTCCGCGGGGTCTCCGGTTGCGGAGACTGTCCCCCATCTTTTTTAGGTGTTTGCTGTTTCTTTTCCCAGCGCTTTTTTGTACCCTCAGGTTGCTGTTGCTTAGCATTATCTTTATTATTTTTACCCTGCAACTGGGGTTTTTGCGGTCTAGCCCCTAGGCTATCGCGACCAATACTGGAATAGGTCTCTGCTATTATCCTCGGAAGTTCCCGCTCCTGATCAATCTGCGGAACATCCCGAAGACGCATTCGCACTGCTAGTGCTACTGCCTCTCCCTTGAGATTACTCAAAATAATAGAAGAAACCGCGGCAAAATTGCCCATTAACTGCATGCCCAAATCTAAGGCAGGGGCAGCCCCATATTCATCTTGAATTTGTTTAAGCACTTCCGGTAAATTAGCTAATGTCTGTGTACCGTGTGCTGTAGTGTAGAGCGCGGCAAACACCGTGCCCCAGGTATTACAAAGGTCCACCGGAGGAACCATCCCATACGGCAAACACATCGTCAATATTCTATGTTTATCCTGAGGTCCCGTATGGGGAAATACTGCTTCCAGCGTATTAATTTTCTGCGCCAGCCAAAATGGAGTCTCCTCACGTTTAGCCGGTACCTTACCCATAACTGAGTGTACAGTGGCTGGATTGATACCTGGAACCACTGCTTGTGGGTGAGCCGGAGCAGCACGCGCTGCATTAGTATTTAATGCCTGCATTACAAACTGAACCAGTCTTCTGTATGTAGTTGCTAAGTCTATATATAAACGACGCACGTCAGCCACTGCCAAATTTGCAACCGCAGGATATGGTGTGTAAGTAGCCAATAAAGGCCAGGTCGGACCATCATTACTCAGTGGACCTAACCTTACTTGTGCTACTGTGTGTGGGAGGGCGCCATCAAGCCAATTATGGTGTTCTTGATAAGATAAAGGTATCTCTAAGTATGCGTAAGCCCTGCATTGTCCAGGGGCATTCGCAACAGTGTATTCGTGAAAAGTATTTGTTCCCCCATCAACTGCTGGATCAACTGCTGGAAATACGACCCAATAATAAAAAAGTTCTGTCCTATAGGCTGCATGGGCGTCCACCACAAAAGTGGCCGGACCCCCCTGGACCGTCAGTCCATGTGCTATCAGATGTCCTGTGATCGGGTGACGCATATTGATTGCTATATTCACTACATTAGGATTCGCCATTTGTTAAAAAAAATAGCTCTAGGTCAGAGAAGGCACACCAATATCGGGGTTTTTCCTTTCAAAGTTCAAGCTTGAACAACCAACCACTAAGCAATAGGATGTACCTATCCCGTGGTGGCGGAAACCCTCAGCCCCACGGACGTCTCCGCGTACGGAACCGAGGAGTCAAAATATATATGAGAGCGAGAGAGTCAGTCGGACCTAAATATTAGAGCCAGACCAAACGTTGGCGGCGCCATGTCGCGTGGGCTCTCATTATCCTAAATGAGATTACTGGATTTCTAGGCAGCAGGATCGATAACGGTGTGGGGGACTGAGTCTGACCCACTTGTAAAGAACTCTGTCACCCTAAATCCGGTTTTTGCTCCGGCTAACTAGCAGTGCCTCATTTCTCCCACGGGGAAGAAATGATTGGGCAGCCGAGCGCATGACATCTTTGGAACTTCTCAGGGAAGTCGTGGTCACTCAGATCCAAACCAACTCTCTCATTTACAATATGATCTCAAATACAAATGACAAAGACAGTATAAGTTTTATATAATGTTTTAATAAAACGACTGTATTTTAGATAATAAGGCGTGAGCCGCAATAACCAGAACAATACAACATAGTAGGATTGAAATAGTCACCAGGAGAGTAAAACATAAGAACAAAGCTATCATAGTGCCTAACAGTTTCTACTCTCCCTCTGCTTGTTCTATTTAGAGCACAGCATGTAAAGCTTCTAGCTTGCCTTTCCGAATCACTGGGGAGACATCAGCCCTCATACCTGAGCAAAGGCCTGTGATCTGGTTCAGCATCTGCAACGAGGCAGTCAGCGTCAAGTTGTGGTTCCCTGGTCGGAATCTCCCTCTTGCGTGTATTGGGACAAGGAAGTGATTTTATAACTAACATGTCATTGTGATCACAAAATGTCCCTACGCAGGAATGCCAAATCTAAACTCCTACCACGTCTATCGGCAATGTACCAGACTGTATCCTTGACTGAAGCACAGAGTGAATATGTTATGGAGAACTCCAGTGCTGAAGCAGGCAAAACAGTGTGATATGAATAAACAAACAACACCGTAGAACTGGCTATTTGAAAAATAACAGTACGAAGCCTAATAAAAAGCATTTAGAGCAAAGTGCACAGAGGCTCTAAGCTGCCAGCATATTAATAAAACACATCCAGGGCAAAGTGCACAAAGGCCTAAAGCCTGAAGCTAATGTGCAAAGGATACGTAAAACTAACCACACTACACAGCCTCTGCATTGATACGCCTGAGGCTTATTTAAGGGCTACAGAAGTGGGTGGGACAATCAGTACTTCAGGCCCACTAGTAGCATTTAATTTATAGGCCCTGGGTATATAGTCTACCACTTTACAACAGACGTAGAACTAAATTATATATGCCAATTGTGTATACACCAATGTTACAATGTTTAGGGGAGAAGCACATGCACATTAGCTCTAGTCAGCTTTGGTTAAGTCCTCAGAGTCCTAATGCCAACAAAAACAAGTGCAACAAAATGTGGAAGGTAAAAGGCAAAACATTTGGGGGTGACCCTGCAGAAAAGACCATATCCAACAGTGGCTAATCACCCAGCTGGATATGTGGAGCTTCTTGTCTCTACTCCCACAGCAGAAGACTGCCAGCTGCGTTGCGAGAGCCCCATGTGCCTGGCTGAGTGCTCCTACCACATTGGCAGATCACTTTCATCACAGCTCAAGGCTAGCGGTCCACTCATTTCATTTTGCTTTTCAAAAGCAAAATCCCAAACTGGGGTTCTGTTTCTGAAAAACAAAATAACAATGATTCAGATGCAAAGGGAATTCTCTCCCTGCATGTTGGGACCATTGCTCACCTTCCTTACTGGGATCCACCATCTCTCACATGGAGAATCCTGGCACAGAAAATGACGGTAAAATGATGGCAAAGTGTATTTTAGACTTTAGACTAATTGCTAGTATCAAAACAAATTTGCATTTCTAATTTGAAGATATGTGCAAATTAGGAAAACGCACTTTGTCTGTTATACTTAATGTAATGTATTAACAATGTTTTTACAATTTATGAGGACACGTTTTACTTATTCTGATGATATATTATTAATGCTGATTTTATACGTTTGCATATTATGTGAGGTTTATTAACAAGTATATTAATACATTTTTTTATTTTCGGATACTAGCATAACTTAGGCCTGCAGAGCTTGCTTTTTGCAGTCATGTAAAAGTGAAGAATCCTTTTTCTTTCTAACCTGAGTTTTTTTTTAGATTCATTCTCTTGAGAAGCTTTGCAAGTAGCAATAGGTTCATTGTTCAATTGCACAGAGACTTTTAGGGTCATATTTATACTCTGCACTGCATTTGCGTCATTTTTTTATGCAAATGCAGTGCAAACTTATCTCCATGTTTATATTTTGATGCTAGACATGTCTAACATCAAAATATTGGAGTTTGCACCATTTTTTGGATGTGTGAACCTACCTTGCGTCAATGAGAAGCAGGCCCAAATAATGGCACTAAGCATGATAGCGGCATTATTTAACTCCTGGGTCAGACCAGGCATTAGGGGACTTGTGGACCCATTTCCATGGGCAAACACCATAGAAAGGGCCCATAGGTGCCCACCCCAAGCCCCAGGAACACACCCAACCACACCAGAGGGACACCAGAGGATGGGGGACCGCATCCCAGGTAAGTACGGTAAGTAATTTTTTTAATGTTATTGGGGGCCCTAATATGGGCCCCTCTGTGCGGCGCTGGGTCACCTGTGCTGGCCATTGGGGTGGTGGGCATGACTCCAATCTTTTCTAAGATAGGAGTCTTGGTTTAGGATGGTTGTGCATCTGGAAATGATGCAAGGCTGGTTAGCAGCATTTTTTTTGCCGTTAACCAGGCCTAGCGCCGGCATGCGCCATTCCTTAAATTTGACACCCGGGTGGTGCTGTGGAATGGCACAAGCCGGTGTTAATCTTTTTGCCGCAAAACTGCGCTAGCGCAGTTTTGCGCACAAAGAATAAAAATGGGCCTTAGTTTAGTGACCTTGGAAAGGAGAATCCTGGTCAGTGGACTTCACATGAAATAAAATGTTGCCACCAGTGTATGGATTCACACGGAACTGAGACGATCCCATTGTAAAACCTGGGAACCAAACAAGATGTTGCAAAGGAATACTTTTTGATTCCACTGTTTGGAGTCATACGGAAGGAGGAGATGTTCTCATGACAGACGTGAGAGAAAACCAAACTGTTGCAAAGTAAAGTAGCCAATCTATTATTGTATGAGGCCTTTTTGTGTGACATCATGCCATTAAACCGGCGAATCAACATGATTTATGTGTTCTATATTAGGGATGAACTTTAAACGTTTTAGCAATCTCTCTCTGCACTTTCCTGATGACATGTCTGAATGGACTTTGCTGCGGATCTAGATGCTTTGCTGATGAAGAACCCTTGAATGCTATCCTTTAGAGATGTATAGCTCTCTCAGCTGACTGCCACTGCCCATTGATATATCCCTCTTTCTAGATCAGAATTTATCATGCTGACACTCACTGTTTTTATTTTTCTAGCTAGTATTCTGTAGTCCAAGATATATATTTTTCCTAAATTATTTTTGTTCTTTTTTGTATTTTGCATGCATGTGTCTGTTCCCACACATGCATGTCCTAACTTGGTTAGCTGTAGGGACAACCTATGTTCAGCCCTATATCTGCATACTCTGCTTAATTGAACTTGACAATTGTTAATACAGTCTGACCTGAGATATAGTTCTATATCTCAGATAATTTAATTACTTATATGCTTGATTCTTCTTGAATGCCTAACTGTGTTAATGCTAACTCATTTGAACTTGTTTCGCGGCTTTAGGCAGCCTACGGTGATCATATATATATTTACAATTTGATTTTACGCATTTTACGCATTGTCTTTATGACCCTATATTTGTGGTTGTAAAACAAAGCTTTTTTGTACTTTATTCGTGATTAGAGTTTTCATTCCGTGGCCACATTTGTCATGGTGTCTAAATTGTTGGGGTGGGTTTGACGTAAATTTGTGTATGGTCCACAACACTTCTTTCCGGGTCAAAATGTCAGTCGACCTCAGTGAAGTGTTTGATTCTTGTGAAGGATGAAAACACGCTTGCAAGTCCCTGCTCTGGTCTAGCAGTCCTGAGGTTAATGGCCACAGTGGCAAGGTTTTTTCAACAACTTGGTTGTAGCTGCCAGAAATTGAGCAGTTTCCACACTTCTGTGAGACCCACCAAATTGTTTCATGAATTTGAATAAACTTCTATTGTGGACCCACACTGGACCCCACACAAGTGGACATGAGTCCTCACCTTTTTCATTTT
Organism: Pleurodeles waltl; assembly: GCF_031143425.1. Taxonomy (NCBI): domain Eukaryota; kingdom Metazoa; phylum Chordata; class Amphibia; order Caudata; family Salamandridae; genus Pleurodeles; species Pleurodeles waltl. The sequence goes on from NC_090443.1 coordinate 249,948,779, forward strand.
TTTAAATAACTAAGGGGGTTATTCTAACTTTGGAGGAGTGTTAATCCGTCCCTAAAGTGACGGTAAAGTGACGGATATACCACCAGCCGTATTACGAGTTCCATAGTATATAATGGACTCGTAATACGGCTGGTGGTAAATCCGTCACTTTTCCGTCACTTTTGGGACGGTTTAACACCTCCTCCAAAGTTAGAATAACCCCCTAAATACTGTATAGTCTTCAACTTGTAGAACTGGGCTGCTCTTTCTAGAAGTTTTACATAAAAAAACAGACCTCTTGTAGTTGCCCGAAGCCTTATCCCCCTGTGGGATAAGGCTCTGTGCAAGTCGTAACAAGTGCCTGAAGTTTAAAAAAATGACTAAATAAATAAAAACTTCCATGTGTGGCCTTCTCGACATGTCTGTGACTCACCTGCTTTTTCGAACTGCACAGTGACCTAATTAGAAGCCGTGTCAGAGCAACAGCAACACCATTGATAATTTGAAATGCTAGAAAGAAACGGAATAGGGTTTTTGACATGATTAATATGCTGCTAGAACACATGAAGGGAGAATGAACTCAAATAGTGTAAATCCAACTGCAGGGAGGAAAACTCCTTGCCCATTGACACCCCAGAAGACAGTTATTACTAACTCTGGTGCACAGGATCCTCTCCTGTGAACATGAAATATTCCAATTAAATGGACATGCTATTGATCAGGTGAGTACAATTGATGGAAACTGAATCTTGATTTCCTTTTTATTTACAGATAATCTGTGTGAACCAAGAAAATCTCCATTGTTGTATCAGAGGCAGAAAAATAGTTTTGAAGATGTCAGTATATTTATATTCTTTAAATCCAGTTTTATTAGCAAAACAGATTTCACCAAAATGTTTTATCCATCACTTCTGCTCTACTTTGTTTAGGGCTTAGTCAAATGAGGGATACCCGCCATATGCATGTACACAGCAAACATAAAACCCATGCTGTGGGAAAAAGCCCATGTGTTTTGTGACAAATGGTGTAGTCATTCTAATGTCCCTCACAATAAAGCGGTTGTGACTCATTAAGTAATAACAGACTGCTTTCAATAAGTACATCTTCATTGTACATCAGTAAAATAACAGTAACATCCTACCATGAGAATTAGCTACCAAAAGCAAACTCTGGCCTTAGTGCAACTGAAGTATTTTCTCTGCATCTCCACACTCCATAACTTGCTGGCAGGCCTGCCCTCATCACAACCATACATGTAGGTTAATGTGTCTGTAGGATATACTCCCTGTAAGTGAGAAGAGCTTTGCACATTGGGAGACATTTGAACATGAGGGACCACACTTATCTCTTCCTCCCTGATAGTGACAGAAACCAATATTGCGGTAAGAAATGCAGGGAGTATTTTGTAATGTTCATACTGTGAGACCTGGGGCTCTGAGTGAGTAGAACCAATGAATGAGTGTGATAAGCCTGCCCAATCATGGTGTGAAATAATTGTCAGGCAGGTGCCTGCTTGGGAGTTTCTTCATGTTCAGGTCATCAATTTCATAGGTAACAGTGCACAGACCCTGATCAGAAGCTTCACGATTTGCAGCACCCACAGAAAGAGGAAAATGCCTTTAAGGATTATTTTGTGCACTAAGGTATTCCTTTCTGCAATAAAATACACCTGCTTGTAGCGCAGGCACCCTTGCACTATTGTGCAAGGGTGTCAGATTTGGAGCTAGGCAGCACACAGTGCACCAGCACAAGAAGGGAACAGCAATGCTCAAAATATTTGTAAATATGGTAAATCTCTTCTCTCTCCCTTTCATGCAATGCAGCGATGCAAGTGGCCTTGCTGTGTTGCGCGAAAGAATAGTAAATCTGCCCCTAAGCATAAGACGTGGTCATAACAAACAAAGAACTTGATTTAGAGTTTGGCAGATAAGGTTGCTCTGTCACAAATGTGACGGATATCCCATTGCCCTATTACCATTCCATTCTATTCTAAAGAATAATGGAGTAATCCATCCACCAAACTGTAAACCAGGCCCATAGTCTTGACTTGGAAAGTCTATATTGAAATTAAGTATACCATGCTAGTGGTGTAACAGGAAATTATGCCACTCCCTTACAAAATTTGTTGTGGGGTCCCTGAGTCTTCCATAGTTATAAGGTATTCTTTAGCCTTGAGCACAATTGGGGCCGGCTGAAGGATTGGGGACTCCCATTTACCCAGGGGCTGCAGGGGTATGCATTACACCTCTTTACCATGAAGTTCTACATAGGGCCTGATTCTGACTATGGCGGGCGACGGAGGCCGCCCGCCATAGTCCCGCCGACAAATGACCGCACCGCGGTCAAAAGACCGCGGCGGCCATTCTTACATTTCCGCTGGGCCGGCGGGCGCTCTCCAAAAGAGCGCCCGCCGGCCCAGCGGAAATGCCCCTGCAACGAGGATGCCGGCTCCGAATGGAGCCGGCGGAGTTGCAGGGGTGCGACGGGTGCAGTGGCACCCGTCGCGTATTTCAGTGTCTGTATGGCAGACACTGAAATACTTTGTGGGGCCCTCTTACGGGGGCCCCTGCAGTGCCCATGCCATTGGCATGGGCACTGCAGGGGCCCCCAGGGGCCCCGCGGCACCCCCTACCGCCATCCTGTTCCTGGCGGGAGACCCGCCAGGAACAGGATGGCGGTAAGGGGTGTCAGAATCCCCATGGCGGTGGAGCGCGCTCCGCCGCCATGAGGATTCTCCCGAGCAGCGGAAAGTCGGCGGGAGACCGCCGACTTTCCGTTTCTGACCGTGGCTGAACCGCCGCGGTCAGAATGCTCGACGGGGCACCGCCAGCCTGTTGGCGGTGCTCCCGTGGTCGGTGACCGTCAGAATGACCCCCACAGTGCTTTCAATAAGTTTATAAAGAGGAAGGAGGTACTTGTTTGTGACGGTAATCTCTTCGAGATTCCAGTAAGTTCTACTTCAAGAAGATCCTGTGTGTTATCATGTTCACTGAAGGAATGGTGGACTTTTCTAGCCAATGAGGCGAAGCTTCTGGAAAAATGGCTGTATTGAACTGTTCTCATGGGGCAGGGTTTTCGGAATAGGAATGGTCTGAGCTTTTGCAAGGTGCTATCAAGTTCTGTAGGAGACGTGTTTTTCCAGCATTTCTGAAGGTGTGGCATTATCACAGTAGGATCGGTTGGGACTTTTATGCTCCTGGATCACAATCTACGGGATTTCTTGAAAGCAGTTCCTATTCCACAGCATTTTCTCAGTACAATGGTTGTGTATAGAGTATGGACAAGCTTTTGTTCCTGAAATTAGTTCTAATACAAGGCATATTTGACCTCAAACAATATCCATAGGTTTTATAGCTTTACATATTTTCTTTTACAATTTTGTTTTTTTTTAATGAAAACTTTTTGCATGATACATTTGTTTCTTGGTGTTAGTTGCCCAGTGTCTTGGTCTACAGTCTCTGTATCTTCCTATGTCTATATGTCCGGTCTCCCAGTGCCCATGTCTCCCAGTAATTGTGTCTCAAATATCGTACTATACCTGTACCTCCAAATGTCTTCTTGTGTTCTTATGACCAAGTATCACTTGGTGTCCATATTTCCCAGTGGCCTTCTTTTAGCCTGGTTTTCATTGCCCTCAGGGTCCATATGTGCTAGTGACTCAACCCCTCAGTGTATACTTTCCACCTCTGCCAGTGCCCCTTTTTGCCTTTATCTCTCTCTGTATCGCACTGCGGACTTCTAGGTTCCTACTATTTGCGTCCAACTCTTGAAGCACATCTATCTTTCACTGATTATTGGGCCAATTAGGAGTTTTTCGGCCACACTGTTAGCCTGTGGTGGTGGCAGTCGGGAACTGGCTGCCAAGGTGGCGGCATTCCGACTGCTGCATTAAAATGTTCCTGCTGTGCTGGCAGTGTGTTGGCACAACAGTCATGGTGACAACACGCTTCGGCTCTAGTAAGAGCCTGAAACCAGTGTCAGCCATGCTGCGGTGCCGCCAGCTGGTTGCTAGTGACACAGTGAAAGCACCTGGCCAGCTGGCAATGGGGGTGCAGCTAGTAAGTGACAGTTTGTATTTGGTTAGAGCAGAATCTCCCAAGACCATTGTGTGGCCCTTTCCCTGCCATACCGCTGACCTTCACCCGGTGGACACCCCTCTAGGTGAAGGACAGTGGTGAAGCAGGTCATGATCAGGCTGGCATTGTTAGATGCAGACCCACCTCCATAGGCTGCCTCTCCCTCTGCCACCACGGGAGTTTGGATATTGGCAGAGGCAGCAATCTTGTAGCGGTCTTCCCGCTCACCTCGTAATCGGGCAGTGAGACCGCCATGGAGGCGGGTGGGAACACTGCCACAAATGGTACAGTGGGACTTTTCCTGCTGTCATCGTAATCAGGCCCTTAATCTATAAATGTTCTTGTCTCCCAGTATTGAAGATTAGGACTGTCTGTGTCAAACAACAATCCATATCTCCATATATCTTCTCCTGCCTATATGGATATTTCCACCTACATCAGAATTACAAGTTGTGTGTTGAAAACACACTGCCGTTCCTTTTAACCTACATACATTTCAGTGGGTAAAACCCTCCAGATTTGTGTCCTGTGATAATACCAATCCACCTTTGAATAGAATCAGTGGGGCTGATTATCCAAGCAATCTCAGAATCAGTAATCACTATTGTAATAACAATCCTTCCACAATGGGAGGGAAACAGATTGCACCTATACTTTTTTATGTGTATAGGAAGAACTTTCTATGTAGGGAAAATTGTTTTCCCTCAAAACAAAAGGAATTAAAGTGTACATTTGCACAGGGTGCTTTATTTCTCCTGAGCGGAATTCTACTGTATGTTGAAATTCTCAGAATGGGAATAGGAGCTCACTGGAATTGTTGGATGACATTATCAGCAGTACTTCTGGAAACTTGAGTGTTTTGCATCTTTCTAGGCATGCTAGGGAATGATTATTGATGGGAAAGAAAACTTAAAATGTGTTTAGGTAAAAGTGTAACTTTTTTAACCAGTCCTGAAGATATTTAAGATTCTTCTTGTATTTAAAAGTCATGATTTGGAGCCAGTGTTCCTACCTCAGAGTTATTAAGGACAGGCTTCTTATTTATACTTTAAAGAGCACTTCATGTGACAAGGTTTTAGGGTTCCCCAAGGGTCTGCATTGAGCCCTAAATTATTCATTGTGAACATGACCCCACTGGCGACCCTGGTAGAATCCTACGGCATACAAATGTTTTCTTATGCCGATGATATGCAATTGCTCCTCCCCCTAGATAAAAAGGCCCTTAATGCGTTGACAATTTCAAGGCTTGCTTGTTGGCAGTGTTTCAATGGATGCAAAATAGCTGTTACAACGCAATGCTAGTAAAACGAAAATCCTGCTTTTGAGATTCCCCTGCCCAGCTGGGACAATGACATCTAGCCAAATGGTGTTCCGCCCCTACCAGCCCCAGCCATGGTGGCTCAAAATCTGGCTGTAGTAGGTTCCTTCTAAAGATGTTTATAAAGTCCCACTATCGTCTCCCTCTACTGCAGCAGAAAACAGTGATCCCGTCCTGACCATCTCAAGGCTTGAGTATGCCAATTCAATTTATTGGGGTCTTCCGGCCTATCTCCTACCTTGCTGCAGAGGATTGTAATGCCCTCCCGCAACAGCTTCAGGCACAGAGAACATCCAAGCCTTTAGGCGACTCCTCAAAACCTGGCTCTTAGGTCCACGTTCTAATCCACACATCTTAATGGGATCAGCTGCACAGTCAGCGCCGGGATACTCATTGAGTAGCTGTTGCACTTTACAAAGCCCTTAGATAGATAGATGGATAGATAGATAGATAGATAGATAGATAGATAGATAGATAGATAGATAGATAGATAGATAGATAGATAGATAGATAGATAGATAGATACTGACACATTTTGCAGCATAGATAGCTCTCCATTTTGTGATTTATAGGGGAAATCTAGATCCTTTTTAGGTTGCTTAACAGAAGGAGAGTGCCAGTGAGGTGTTGGAGCCAGTGGGGTGTAGGAGCCTCACTGGGCCACGGGAGATGCAGGATTAATAGATTTAACAGATTTCTTTGAAATGGCACCAGTGGCCTGAGGAGAAGATGAGCACTCTCTACCTAATTCAAAAACGCTCTCAGTGAAGTATGGGGAGGCATGTATAGTATTTGCTGACTGACTCCATTGAACACATAGGCCCTCATTACAAACATGGTGGTCTGGACCGCCATTCCGGCAATGGTGGTAATTACTGCCACCGGCATGGCGGTCCAGACCGCATATGATATACGTAGCAGAACTGCCACTTTTGTAACTCTGCCACCGCCAGGCTTCCGCCACCAGGCAGCCTAGCGATGGCGGAGTTACATATCTGACAGGGCAGCACTGCCCACCGGATAATGTTACAGGTTCCACCAGCCTTTCCCTGGTGGCTAACCCCACCAGGGAAAGGCTGGCAGAATGGGTACCTCAGGCCCCACTGAGGGCCCCTGCACTGCCCATGCAGTTAGCATGGGCAGTGTAGGGGCCCCCATGGACAGCCCCGTCACGCATTTCACTGCCCGATTTACGGGCAGTGAAATGCGCGACGGGTGCTACTGTACCCGCTGCACTGCTACATTGCCGCCGGCTCCATTGGGATTGTTCAGTCAATGTTCAGGCCCTGCATTCAGCTGGGCCGGCGGGCGGAAACACAGTTTACGCCTGCTGGCCCAGCTGAATGCTCATTACGTGGCCGGCGGGGGGTTTTCCCGCTGAGTTCATAATGACCACCATAATGTGTGGCTTAAGCAAAAGGGAAGGCTTTCTACAAATGTGTGCTTTGCGCAACCTCCCCATCTAAGGCCTCTGAGCAGGGAGGGTGATTTGGATGAAGAAGCTTTACGCTAGGTGAAATGACAGGAACTTAAGCTAGCCGAAGTGAAAGCCTGTGGGGAGAATGCCTCATGTGAAAAGACAAGATGTAATCATGCTCGTGAACAGCGTGCATGTGGCAACATATGTGGCAATTTAAAATATGGTTTCTATCAACATGCAGTGTGTGCATGTGCTGAATCAGTCAGGTAATGTCCTCATGAAGATATATCGGTGATGGAGCTGCTGATAAATAATAAAGCAGACACCTGATGGCATGAAGAGGCGGATAAATTCCAACTTCAAGCAATAAGTATTGAAATTACCTCAGAAGCACTCAAAGAAGTAAAAATAGCGCCCTCAGGAACATATGTCACAGCAGGATACCAGAGCGGAACTGGGGAACCGCCAAGAAAGAAGATTAGCACATTCCCTTGCTGCGCTCGCTCTCCAACGACTATAATCAATCAATCAATCAGGGATTTGTAAAGCACACTACTCACCCGTGAGGGTCTCAAGGCGCTGTGGAGGGGACGGGGGAGAAGTCAGGGGGGGAGGTGCTGCTACTGCTCAAACAGCCAGGTCTTGAGAAGTTTCCTGAAGGTAAGGAAGTCTTTGGTCTGGTGCAGGTGGGTGGGAAGAGTGTTCCACATTTTGGTGGCGAGGTATGAGAATGATCTACTGCGGTTGTAGTTCTGCGGACGCGTGGGACGGTTACGAGGGTGAGGTTGGTGGAGCAGAGATGCAGAGTCGGGGTGTAGAAGGAGAGCCGTCTGTTGAGGTATTCTGGTCCGGTTTTGTGCAGTGCTTTGTGAGCATGGGTAAGGAGTTTGAAGGTAATTCTCTTGTTGACTGGGAGCCAATGCAGGTTTTTGAGGTGGTCTGTGATGTGGCAGTGGCAGGGGATGTCCAGGATGAGGCGTGCAGAGGCGTTCTGGATGCATTGCAGCTTCTTCTGGAGTTTGGCCGTGGTTCCTGCATAGAGGGCATTTCCGTAGTCCAGCTTGCTGCTTACGAGGGCTTGGGTAACTGTTCTTCTGGTTTCAGTGGGTATTCATTTGCAGATCTTTCAGAGCATGCGGAAGGTGTTGAAGCAGGAGGAGGAGATTGCTTTGACTTGCTGGGTCATGGATAGTGAGGGGTCCAAGATGAATCCTAGGTTGTGTGCGTGGTCGGTGTAAGTTGGAGCAGTTCCGAGAGTGGCAGGCCACCAGGAGTCATCCAATGCAGAGGGGGTGGAGCCAAAGATGGGGACTTCCGTCTTGTCGGAATTGAGTTTGAGGAAGCTGCTATTCATCCATTTGGCGATGGCCTTCATTCCTCTGTGGAGGTAGGTCTTCGCGGACTTCTTGGTGAGGGAGAGGATTAGATGGGTGTCATCGGCGTATGAGATGATGTTGAGGTTGTGGGATCGGGTGATGTTATCTAGCGGGGCAATTGAGACGCTGAAGAGGGTCAGGCTGAGGGACGAACCCTGCGGTATGCCGTAGATGATTTCAGTGGCCTTAAAGCGGAATGGGGGGAGGCAGACTCTCTGGGTTCTGGCAGTGAGAAAGGAGGTGATCCAGTCCAGGGCTCTGTTGCGGATTCCAGCATTGCTGAGGCGTGAGAGTAGGGTGTGGTGGCAGACGGTGTATAACATGGCCGAGAGGTCCAGGAGGATGAGGGCCGCGGTTTCGCAGCTGTCCAGTATGGTTCAGATGTCATTGGTGGCAGCGATGAGGGCAGTTTCGGTGCTGTGGTTGCTGCAGAATCCGGATTGGGAAGGGTCCAGGGTGCGGTTCTCCTCTAGGAAGCTGGCTGATTGTCTGTTGACTGCCTTCTCTATGACTTTTGCCGGGAAGGGGAGCAGGGAGATAGGCTGGAAGTTCTTGAGGTCCTTTGGGTCTGCCTTGGATTTTTTGAGGAGGGCATTGATCTCGGCTTGTTTCCAGCTTTCTGGGAAGGTGGCAGGCTCGAAGGAGCTGTTGATGATCTTCTGTAGTTGGGGCGCGATGACGGAGCTTGCTTTGTTGAGGATGTGGTGAGAGCAGGGGTCAGATTAGAGCCAGAGTGGATGGTGTTCATGATTTTGATGATGTTGTTGTCATTGACAGGGGTCCGGGAGAGCAGGAGGTTGGTCAGAGATGAATCTGTGGTGTTGGTGGTTGCCGGAGGGGGTCTGGGTGCTGAAGATGTCTTGAATGTCTGCAATCTTGCAGTGGAAGTAGGAGACTAGGGAGTCACAGAGGTCTTGGGATGGTGGGATGTTGTTGGTGTTGGAGCTGGGGTTGGAGATTTCCTTCACAACATTGAAGAGCTCCTTGTGGCTGTGTGCATTGTTGTTGATTCGGTCTTTGCAGGCGTTTTTTTGGTGGCTCGGATGAGTTGGTGGTGTCTGCGGATGGTGCATAATGAAGGAGAAATTCATGGGAGAGAGGTTAGAAGGGTCATATTGCTCTCCCTGTTGCCAGAGCTGCTCCAAGTTCTAGAGAGCAGTGGCTATCTTGCTCAGGATCCAACCTCGCCCGACCCCCCTGGCCTCCGTTTGGAGTCAACTCTTAATTCTGACTGGGTTGGTAACAGAAGACACCAGGTATCTCCCTGTCAAGAGTACTCTGGGTACACCACATCTCCTACTTTTTCACCCTCGTGTATTTCTCCTGCTAAAAGGAAATAAAACGTTTATAAAAGAAATGTGGCAAAATGGGAGATGAACATAAGGGAATTGGCAGCAAACACCAATTCCCACATGTCATTCCCCATTTCTTAGGGATCATTTTATAAAAGACAAGTATTCCTGCAACCCAGAAGTAAGGAGTCCCTCTGCTTTAATACTACAGGGTGGCGTAATACTGATGCAGAACTTCTTCCTCCTCCATAATCAGAGGTTACACACATAAAAATAATGGTGCTAGCCATTGAAACTAAATTGAAGAAGTAGGCACAATTATGTCAAACCACAAAAATGTTAACATGCACTGAGCCACACCCAAGTATTCTTTTTACAGAATGGTTGCTGTAAGCCTGTATCTGATTATCATGATACTTTCCAGCAGTTTAACACAACAGCATAAACCTACGGTCCCTCCTTCTTGTTGAGGATTGTAGTGTGAACCTAGCAAGTGAATCCTGTTTGCTTGAATGAAGCATGCATTCTCTTCACTGTTCATGCCTTGTGTGAGTCCTCAGAACATGCATGTCGCACTTTGAAACTGGTGTAATGAAATCTGAACCGTTTTTGACGGTGGGGAGGGTTGTTCTACTTTCTCATCTTGCTTTCAGGAAAAAAATTGAGGGCTGCGCTCATGCAAGTCTGCTCATGGTCCAGAGGTTTACAATTGTCACTATTTAACTAATTATTCATGTTTCAGTGTAGTATAAAGTTGCATTGATGTGTAGCTATTGTTTTAATAGGGTAATTAATAATTGTTAGACAAGGGAGGGTCCTGGGGGGAGCTAGTCGCAGACAAGTCTTCCCCCAGGAAGTTTCGGGGATGGAGGGTGGGGGGCGGCTAGGCAGGGGGTCATGTGGGCAGGGGATATTTAAGGGCCGGTAGAGGAAGTCCAGAGTATAGTGGTATGGGAAAGGAGCGTTTGGAGCTCCTTTCCTTTTCTGGGCCTGAGTCTAGGTTTGTCAGCTCTGCTTTATTTTATAGCTCAATGGCTGCACTGAGCAATGCCAATGCGGGGTGCACGGCGCTCCGCGTAATTGGAGAAGCTGGGGTTGCAGATTTACTGTGTCCTGGAGTGCTGGGGGAGGCCAGGGGCGGCTTCGAAAGGTCAACCTGTGCTGCAGCGAGTGGCGTGGCAGCTGCGGTGGCAGCGTACACCTCAACATGAAAGGCAGAAAAGGGTGGCGGGGATGGGGAGGAACATTTCCCCAGGGTCAGGGGGCCCAAGAGTGCAGTGAGGTGTAGGGCCATGGTGAAAGGGGGCCCTTGGGGGCCATAGTGAGCACAGGCAAGAAGGGAGGGGGGGACCCCTTTATGGAGTATGCAGGGGGAGACTCAGGAGTGCGAAGGAAAAGATGAGGGGACTGGGAAGGACATGGGGCTTGTGTGCCCCGTGGACCTGAATTTGGACAAGGCAGGCAGCAGCAGGCAGAAGGCAGGTGTCCATGGGCAGAATATGGGAACAAAGATGAAGCAGGCAGGGGAAGGCACCAGTAAGCCTAGAGGTGAGGCAGTTGAGCAGGTAGCAGGCCGGGGGGGCATGGTGCCTAGTGTGAGTGGAGTTGGGGGGGTTGGCTGTATGGTGGCGATGGTGTACCTCAGGGCACCGGGCAAGGGGGCCCTGCGGTGGGCCAATGGAGTGAGTCGGTGGCGGATTTGGAGGCCAGGATCAAGGAACAGCGCAGGGCAGTGGACAAGACTGAGACCCTGGTTGTGGGAGCCTGCAGAACTGGGAGAAGGTGGTCAGGCAGAGGGAGCTGGTGCGGATTGTAGGTCCAGTAACGTCGTAGATGCACCAGGCTGGAGAGGCCTGGCGGGTGGTGATGTGAGGCCAGCAGGAGAGGCTGGCAGAAAGTTGGCAACACCAGCGGGGTGCATGATGGCCCCAGGACATTGATCTGAATAACTAGGGGGATTCATAGCGGCCCTCCCTATCACGAAGGACCGTGTGTGTAGTGTTACACCCAAGGAACGAAAGACCTAGTAGGGGTCTAGGTGTACCTCAACAGATGAGCAATTGAAGGAGCAGGGGTTGGATGATGCACTTGGTGGTGAGATTGTGTTGGAGCTGGATTATGAGGGTGCAAATGACTAATGCATGTAATTGTGCCCTTTCTTCCCTTGTTTAGTAGGTTGTGGTACTTACTGTCATCGTCTTCGTTGGCGGTCTCGGTCGTGGAGGTATGTGGCAAGGAGAAGGGCTGGTATGATCTGCAGCTCTCTATCCATGTCTGCTTCGGCGTGTTGTGTTAGCCTCCAGTGAGTGTTTCCTTATATTTGGTTCGTTTCCGTCTGGCTTTGGGTGGCGGTGGTTCCCGCCCCGGAACTGACGGCGGTCTAGTGGTTCATTATTTGGCCTGTGGGCGGGCAGTGCCGTTGTTGTCGGCACTCCTCTGCTGGCGGTGTGTAGTTATCAGGATGCCTATGTTTCAGTTGATTCATTATTTGGCAGTCTGGACCGCTCCTCTGTTGGTGGTTTTTACCACCGCCACTGGCGGTGTGGTGTTTACCGCAGTGTTCATAGTGAGGGCCATAATGTTTATTGCAATCCTGTCCTAATAAATGGCCTTTTGCACTAAATGCTGGAGTCTTGATGATTGTCCCATGAAGCGATTCGTTTAAAGAGGGGCAGTGGTCGGCCCAGTCAGCAGAGGCGTAGTTCGACGGAGGATTTCTCACCCAATTTTGAAATCGCTACTTCAGATCTCTTCTCTATGATGAAAGGGCATCTACCAGTGATGCAGGTGCACTTCTGTCACAGCTTAATGCCGAGGGGCCCTCCAGGTTTTTTTTTGACCACTCAGCATATTATTTGTTTTTTCAGAAACAAGACACCAAAGCGGTGTTTGTTTCCGAAAATCAAAATAAGAATGGCTTTGACGTGCAGGAAGTTTCCTTCCTGGTCATGGGGGATTTTTTTATTTTTTAACCTGGCCAGGCACAACATGCATTGCTAGGTCTCTGACAATTTATGGCAGCTCCTGCTCCACCAAACTCTACACAGCCAGAACTTCCTTTCTAAATAGACTATAACAAAAAAATGAATATATTTGGAAAATGTACATTTTAATTGCCTATTGGGCATTCTGACTTAACCATCATAATAAATATATTTCAATGAGGTACCACCTTATTTTGCTGCATGATGTGGACAGTAGTAGTAGTTGATAATCATTACATATGTAATCATGTCAAAATAAGTGTTTTTCATACAAAATAAAATACCCGTTAAATTTATACAAATATTTCCTTTAAAATTCTTTACTTTGTAAAATACGAAACGTAAATTTCCATAAAATGCAATCTAGGCCCAGCAAAACTGTAGTAAGGCATTGCTCTGTGGACGCACTTTAGATGTGTGCCATAAGTGTGGTATTAAGGAGCCACAGTGCCAAAGGTTTTCCTCATTAATACCTTTGTGGTCGACTTTGTGCCTTAGCAATCGGCATTACCTCAAGACGGATGCCTCTAGAGGTCAGTAGTACACCACTTGCCGTAAGGGAAAACACACTGTCCAGCTGCCACGTAACTCCTTTCTCAGACAACAGTGTGCTAAAATATACATGTGCCTATGGCCCACATAGATTGGCAGAGATCCAAGTCAGCAGTCCTTCAGGGTTCCCTCTGACTTGAATGCCATCACGCACTGCGTATGATAATGAAAGTTCACCTTAGCGTGCTGCTCAATTTGGCTATTAACTTTCCTGCGCCACTCAAAGTCCTGTCATTTTTTTGACTCAGCGTCTCGCATAAAAAAACCCTAAGTGGAGCCGAAAAAATCAATTTGCAAAACGTAGAAACTAAGCAGGTAGTAAAGTGATTCGAAAATGAGAATTAAGCAGATAGAACATGGAAGTGTCGGAGCTGCGGGTACACAGATTGAAAAGAAACATCTCATTATCACAAAGTGCCTTTTGGAAGCATATAAACACTTCAGAGAATATAAATAGGCATGTTCATGCGACTTGCAAATAAACTGCAGGCTCTCTTCCTATCCCATGCAGAGGGTTAATTAATTATCCCAGATTGTTACAGTAGTAAAATGTGTTTGCAGAGAGCACCTTTAAGATGCATAATAGCACAGCAACCACTTAACGACCAACATACTGAGAATCGATAGAAGCTTTAGCCCGTGGCCTTAAGATTGTTTTAGAGGAAACTCATATACATTTAAACATTCCGAAGGGAGTTATATGCCCTGCACCAGCACTGGGACAACAAATGCAAGTGCACATTCCCTTCTTTGATATGTCACGATTTTATAGCAATGCAAAACGTAACATTGCTCAAGTGATATATAAACAGCTATACAATGTACGTCGTCCTACTTTCAAAAAGTGAAAGGTTGATTATGACTGAGCCTTTCAGACAATATACTGGCCTAGATTTACTAAGGCGTGTGGGGACGCATGAGCGTCACTGCACAATTATCCGCTGTGCCTGGAGGTCCTTTTGAGTCGTAAGTAAATCGCTTGCTTCGAGTTACACAAGTAAAATATTAGGAAATAGTCCCTTGTCTCTCTGGATCCATGGTGATTCTTTCAGAAACCCAGTGATTTCTGGTGGACACAGAGGGTCAAATACAGCTTGGTGGCATAGGAGCATCTTTGCCATTTAGTGGTTGTTTCGCTCTGCCTAATTTGTGGGTCCCTGCCTCAATTAATAGTGGGGAACTGCTCTTTGGCCATCGATGGTGCCTTTGCCAGAAAAGAAGTAACACGTCCACTACAGCACTCCCGCATTCTCTACATCGAGAAGTCTACCTCAGGTTGGAACTCCTGACTCATGGAGGATGGAAAGCCATCACTAACTGAAACCCTATCTGGCTAACACATTTAGGGCCATATTTATACTTTTTGACGCAAAACTGCGCCGGCGCAGTTTTGCATCAAAAATATTACCGCTGTGCGGGCGTCATATTTATACTTTGACGCACGGCGGTGCAAACAACAGGTGGGAGTCATTATTTTTGACGCACACCGCGGCGTCAAGTCGTAAAGGAAAACGACGTTAACGCAGCGGAAATGACTGTGGGTTGATTTACGACACCGCAAACCGGATATGTGCCGTTTTTTGTTTTACGCAATAGCGTCAAAAAACCCAGCGAACACAGCCATTTCACCAGAGGAGAGCCAAAATGGATCCCAGATGCCACTATAGACCCCAGGAAGATGACAGCAGACCAGGAACCAGCCAGGAGGACCCACACAAGAACCAGGACACTTTTAAGAAGAAAAGAAAGCGTCGCTTTAGTGCAGAGGAACAGGAAATTCTGGTTAAAGAGGTGACGGAACACCAGCACCAACTGTTGTCACATCAAAGTTGCCAATCAGTAGGAGAGAGGCCATATGGCAACAAATTGTCATCAAGATAAACAGTGTGGCTGAAGTACGCAGGACTGTCATCGAGTGCAAGAAACGCTGGCATGACTGCAAGCGCAGGACAAAGGAAAAGATGGCCAGGAACAGGATGGTAGCACTGCAGACTGGAGGTGGGAGTTCAGCACACCAGGAGGCCCTGGACCACATGGAGGAGATGGTCGCAGCCGTCATCCCTGAGGAGATCGTCACAGGGATTCAAGGACAGGACAGCGCAGACTACCAGGAGACAACGCACATGCAGGGTAAGTCGCATGGGGAATTATAATGCACTTATGTCAACTGCAACCGGGGGGGGGGAAACCTACTACACATTGCATGTAAGTCATCATATACATGGAGTGGCATGGGTAAAGGGGCACGGCATGGGGGCATGGCCTGCACAGACAGAAGCTGGGGCACACCATTACACTACACCAACAACAGTCCCATGGGGTCATGCTGTCATGCCAACGATGGAGCAAAGGGAAAGCCACAACAGGAGGGAAGGCCACTACGTCAAACTGACATCCTGGCACATGTCAGCCAACATACCACCTACATTAACTAGGGCCCTATTAGCAATCCTCTAGCCATACCGACAACTGCAATTTAACTGCGACAACAGTTGCCACTACCACCTCTGCTCTGTGTGCAGCTCAAGTAGCCAATGGCAGTAACCTCCCCATGGATCATTCACACCTAAATTAGGGGATGAGGATGACAACTGCAACAATCCCCAGAAATAAGACAAAGGCCCCAGTACTCTCAAATGTCAATGCCCATAGTTGTCACAAACATCAGCCAATGTAAACAACAATAGGAGCTACACAGCACTAAGGACACACCCATGCTGCATATGTCAGGGTCCATCCTGTGCCTGGGTAACAAGGCAACATCCCAAATGTCATACTGCTCAGACAACAGCATTGAGGAGGGGACACATATAACTGGTCACTGAAATACACCTGCACAGTCAGAGGAGGAAAAAGGACACTGATACGACTATCAGGGCAATCCATTGTAACACACATTCCCCAACATCAGCAGGACATATTACCAATGTCAACATCCATATCGGATCATAACATTGCCATGCATAGGATATGCCACATGTCAATTACATTTAAGTCGATGTGAAAGATCAGAGATTGGGGCAGGTCCAGATTGTTAAGTGTGCTGCCAGGGCCATCAGTACACCCACAGCCAGTGAAAGGTCTCACCATGAGAATGGATGTACACGGAGGGTCGAGTAGGAAAAGAAGGTGGCAATTCTCTATTTGGCAAAAATCAACCCCTAGAGGTGATGAGGCTGACAAGTCTGATAACTCAATAACATACATTTGACACACAGGTGGGCCATAGGCCTGGAAGAATGCCCATCTGAAGGACTGGAGAAATTAACACAAAACAAGATCACAAAGTGAATTCATCAAAAGGCAGGCACGTCACATCAAAATTGCCACAACACAGACACACTAATTGTACCCTGTTTCATTGCAGAGGAAGATGGATCTCCTGCCGATATGCCTGTCCCAGATTTCCCTGATGACATGGATGACGAGCCGATAAACATTCCCCAGGAGACCATCCAAAAGGTCCTTGAAACCCTCCAGACCCCACCTTCTGTCACAAGGAGGAGCACAGAACAAGCAGCCATCGCAGAGGAACCACCCACCACCCCAATTGTAAGACCTGCCAGCTCCAATACAGCTGAGGACTCAGACGACACTGGCACCAGCTTTGAGAGAACTGTAGTTGGAGTACAGCAGGAGCTGGCCAAGGAGGTGCAGGTGGGGATGCAAACTATGGCAGCCAGCCTAGAGGGGGTGCGTTTGTGCATGATGTCATCTGCAGATCAGGCAGCAGCTATGCAAGCCCTAACATCTATCTTGCAGGAACTGCAGAAAACCCAGAAGGAAATCAGCACAGCTGTAATACAGTTGACCCAACACCTACAACAGCAATCCTGTCAACGGGTGCACAAATGCAACATTGAACCCCTCAGGGCCGACCTGGCTGCCTACCATCGTGATGTGGCTGCTATTCTCAAGAACCAGCAGGCCCTCCTTGCTGCAGTACTGCCCTTAAGACCTTCACAGGGAGCAGCGACCGGGATGTCTGACTCCACGTCTTCTAAAACTGAGGTGTGTGTTGCCCCTTCACAACCACCACCAACAAGGAGAGAGGAGGCAACATACACATCAGAAGAAGAAGACATGGAACAGATCACTTTCACACGGAAAAGTACCCGGAAGCACTAGTCCCTGCCACATGGCCAACTATTACCAAGGTCCTGCGCTTTATAACATGCCAGTCTTACAACTCTACTTAATGACTGTTCTGCTTACCACTGTATATCTTGTCAGCCTGCCCAGTGATTGTCTCTCTCTTACTCATTGGCAAATCCTGTCCCTCTGCACTGTCTGAAACATCACCCCAGCATGTCAAAAGCATTTCTGTAACCCCTTGTGTAGGATCACAATGCAAGATGTCACTCCAATGTACATATAGCACTACAGCACTTTTCAATAAATAGCACTTACACAACAAATCTGTCTCTGGGTAATGTGACATATCAACTGTGCAGTAGATAACTGAAATGTGCCTACTGTCAAATTACATAGCTTCTCAATACAACTGTCCTTATATTATGTAGTCTGATAATTCTGCACAGTGCCCATGATTGCATCATACTCTGCCCATCCTGAGGGACATATCTGATGAAGTGAGAAACCATACACCATCATGCTGTGTTGGACAGAATAATGCTTCCTCAGGGGATATCTAAGTCATCAAATAGTGGCTGCAAAATGTTGTCACCATGCAATACTAACACATATAACAGTCCACACAAATCTAAGCAAACACTACAAAAACTGCATGAATGAAGCTGTCTGAGTTTACATACAAATAGGTACTCATGCTGAACTGTGTCACAAATGACGTATGTGAGTCATGAAGACAAGAATACAAGAGTGCCTACGAGAACTCATCTTATAAGGGTATCCTTGATCATCACACTGCAGTCAGACCTAAAACTGTTCCCCCAATACCAAGTCTGGAAGCACTGTTTGTGACTTAGAAAACATACTTATTGACAGAAACACATTGGGATCCATATTAACAGAGATTGGTGGTTGCAACAAATGGTGGAAACTTTGCAAGGTAGCTCTGGGGTGGCTGCCAATCTTACAGCTCAGTTGGGATTTGTTTGTAGCATAGGACACAAATGTAATAGAACAACATTCATGTACACGAATTCCAAGCCCATGATCAAGTAGCATTTAACACATACTGTTAAGGGTTAACTATATATTTATTAAATGCTAATCACAGAAGAGGAAACTGAGGGAAAAGTCTTACCTACCCTAATCTACCCTGACTACTCATTACCCACAACTGTCCCTAACTAACCTAAGCTACACTTACTTATCACATGTAACAAAATGTTCTAAACATCTACCTCCCACCCCCCTTATGAGACGGGACACATGGAGGACAACACATACTAACCTAAACACATACTATACTATCCTAAACAAATATATATTTTTTGTGTTTTTATTTAAAAAATCTTTTTTTTTTTTTTTACACACAGGAACCCCAACATAGCCCCCCACCCACCCAACCAAACATGTAATAAGTAAAAAATAGAAACAAGCAGGCCCCCCACCCCACACCCACTAACACTAACTAAACTAACAGCCTATACTAACCTAACACTAAGCCCCCTAAGCCCACTAACTATAAGAACAAGGAAAGAGGAGGGAGGGGAGGGTATCATGTCCATCAAATAAAGAGTCTAGAGGTTGGCCCTCCGGAGGGTCCTCTTAATATCCTTGACCCGCCGTTTAATGTGCCACATGTCCTGGCTCAGGTGGCTCACCTTGTGCAGCACTTTGTCCATCTTATGTTCAATTCTGTTGAAGGCAACAGGGTTAACAGATGGAGCAGTGGCAGTCTGGGTACCGGTGGAGGAGGTCTGTATGGGCTGTCCAGCCCTGTGGCAATGCTGGGGCCAGGAAGTCCTGCAGATGTTGGACCAACAGTGGCAGCTGTGGGTGGGGCCAACTGGCTCTGATTGGTGGTTGTGCTTGTGGTGGCTGTGGTGGGCAAAGTAGGCCCACCCTGTGGGAAGGCTCGCCATGCCTCGGAGGCACGTTCATGGCGATATCGCTGGGCCATCCTCCGGAACCCCGACTCCACCAGCAGGATGTGCTGGTATCGCATGGCCCGGCGCTGAAATTCACGGACCTGGTCTGGAGTCATGTTAGCTGCTGTGAAGACAAATGCAGATATGCTACATTAGTAACTGTATTGTGTGAAACGGCACAGCAAGTTAATCAGACATTACATCTACTGTACTTGTAACAGCTCATATCACAATACAGAGCATTGAATGTCCCTGAGGAAGTATATGGCAGGCCAGACAACAAAGGTCACATCACACAAAGCACATCCATAACCCACAAGATGGGTAACAACTGGCTTTGACTTGCAATCTGAGTTCTGACAGTTATCATCTAAGAATCATGCTGCATATCCTCCACCAAGAGCTGGGCTACAAATGTCAGTGTACGGAAAGCAAAACTAAAGCCACATGGTCTGCAAGTTGTAACTGGACTTGGCAGTATAGTACCAAGTGCCAAACCTGAGTGTGTATACTAGTATGCAACCAAACCGTCACTTATTCACATGTATGTGTAACATACTGGTAGCATCAGTTCTAGGTACCCCATTCACAAACCCATGGCCGTGTTTGAGGGGGGGAGGTGGATACACAACTATAATTTGCCAACAACATGTACACCGAGGAGGGTATAGGAAACTCCACACATGTTTGTCTCTACAGACACACCACTGGTAAGGTCTATCTACAATTGGGAGTCAGCAAACACTAGAGCACTCATAGGGTCAGACATGTCAGGAAATGCAGAACTTAGTACACAACATATACTTCCAGTGAGGCCTGACTTACATCAGACACAGAGTTGCTAGAACACCCATGATCATGAATTGCATGCACACCTAGGCCATTGCACTCAGGTTCCACAGACTTGATGCAGTACATGTGGAAGTACATGCTGCTAGGAGGTTCTACCTACTGTTTCAAACTTACGTAGGTAAATAGGGAAGCAGATGTCTATTGGAAAGCTATTAGCTCTACCAATCTTAGAGAATGTGGGTCTGACAGGCTGACTAAATTGGGGCTTACTTCCATTGCGACTCTTGGTGATACAAGTGTCATACACATGACTATCCCCTGTACTCACAGTGGAGCCTACAGGGATGTCCTACAATCCCTACATGATACCATTGGATACGCATTGGCAAACTCAAAACATGTGAGAACTGCATTCCCACTCATGGAACAAGTGAAAAGCTTGCCCAACGCATCACACCTTGCTATGCGTCCAACTCACATGAGTCCATAACCAGCAAACACAACACATAACAGACATATCAACACTTACTGAAGTGGTCGGGGTCCTCAAATGTTGCCACCTCTCCCACAGTGTAGGGTGCCGGTCCACCTGTAAGGTATGGAAGGAAGAAATGTGCTCAAAATCTGTGCACAGTGCAACAATTTCATAAACATATACAATGTGTAGGCTGAATAAGGAAATGGCAGCTTTTCAGACATGATGGTACTGCATCTGATATATCACGGCCAACTTGTACATAGCATGGGTCTCCTGTGACAGTTACACACATATCTGCACACATACATTGGCCCTAACTATCATGTGGATGCAAACATGCCCCATAATTGGTGAGCACTAAGAAATATGGAGTGTAATCGTCTCATCATGTGCATCCAAGAGAGACATCCAAAGCCTGGTTACTTGAGGACTGCATTACCAGTGAAACATGCCTTGTGGCCATGACACATTTATTGCACATAGGCCCAATGTACAGAGGGAGGGGCAGGGACTCTTGTAAGCCATCCTGTTGTTACAGTATAGTCAATTGATGTGGCCCAGCTATGGTGATTTGCACCAACCATGGAGATGTGAAGCCATGTGCATACACTTGGACTGCCATCCATATTTGGATTGTGGCTTAACTAATTCCAACAAACATCTTAAGATGTTAGCTGAGGGCACCTTACACCTTTTCACGATGTTTTCAAATCAAGAACTGACATGTATCCAAAAAGATCAAGGAACACAATAATTCCACACATTCATAGTACTTCTGTGAACGCTTTCCTTCCACACTCACCAGACTCACATGAGACAAATGTCTGAGCCACTTTGCTATTATCAATTGACGTGAAGGTAGCACTCATTTTCTGCATCATGTAGTGATTCTAAAGTCAGTCTAGCAATTGCGTCAACATAGTTGGCCTAAATGTTGGTACATCTGTACTTCTCTGTCAATAGTACCCTATATAGACATGATTGGCTCC
The DNA here is from genome assembly GCF_031143425.1 of Pleurodeles waltl. Taxonomy (NCBI): domain Eukaryota; kingdom Metazoa; phylum Chordata; class Amphibia; order Caudata; family Salamandridae; genus Pleurodeles; species Pleurodeles waltl. The sequence continues at coordinate 249,970,055 of NC_090443.1, forward strand.
TATTTTGTTAGCTGTTCTGACAAAAAGGCCGCACCAATTTCCTTCATGGAAAAGTAACCTGTAAGTTTGCTGAGCACGTGCTACCTGACAGCTAGCAATTGTGATCCTTGCCATAGTGCATCAATGATCCCCTTATATTTCCCCAGCATTACACACAGTCAGCAAGTTAGTTGGCAGACATTGCACTCATCCCCTGATGTCACTACAGAGCATTTAATCGTGCACATTAACATAAGTCGTACTCACCAACAGTGCCACCAATCATGATTCCCAGGTGGTCCAAGAGATCCTGCTCCCTGGTGATGAGGTCAGCCCACCGGTGCTTCAGCTAGTGGTCACTCCTCTGGCTGGCATACACACGCTGCAGGTGATGCAGCACCTTTCCCCACCGGATTCTGCGCGCCTCTGTCGGATACCCCTGTATGACCCTGCCTGGATCATGAGCGGCAAGAAATGTGTCACCAGCCAGATGAATCCCCCCAACTCCTCTTCCCCCATCCTGCCAAGACGTGGCCTACCAGACATACTTGTGAAGTGAAAGGGGATAGGGGTAAAAGAAATAGAAAGGGGAAAAGGGGGAAAGTAGGGGTACAAATACAGATGAAAAGTAAACTTAACCACTAAAAGAGCCCAACTATCCGCAAACTAACACTACCCACAACAGACTCCCACAAACAAGAAAAACACAAGATAAATGGACAAATGTAGACAAAACACAGTACTACAGTATACACAAACAATATTTATTTCACAAAAGGACTTTACAGATAGCACACAGGACAAAAACAACACAAAATCTCAGGACAACACTCTCTACACAGCCACACAGTCTAGAAGGATCATAGACTGCAAAGTGAAAGTGAAAGTACACCCACTGTACATGATCTGTAAACAGGATATCCTATTACATCACTTCCTGTATGAAAAGTCCCGCCTTTTTTGCGTTATGCGTCATTTTTCATTTACCAAAACGGTATTTGCGTCATTTTTTTTGACGCACAGACGTGAATATTAACCCGCATCCACATAATGATACATGGACTGTACAAATGTCTGGATGCGGGCTAAATTTCACTCCTGTGCGTCCAAAAAAATGACGCAAATACAGTTTTGGTAAACAAAAAATGATGCACACCGCTAGGGACGTCAAAATTACAGTGCATTAACTGGTTTGGGGCATTTTTACTTGTTTTTTGGTTATTTTACATTTGGAACACATCAGAGATTGGCTAATTGAAGACAGTATGGTGTTGATGGTGTATGTTCACATGTGTGACATCATACTGCAGCGGAAAATCATCCACTACACCCTTCACAGTATTTTAGATGGTTATAAGTGTGGACTACATATATGTGTTGCACAAATTGTGCATGTTTGGCCTAACGAGAGGATAGCAATGTGACGCACATATGTACAATACCTAAATGCCTTTGGCTAAAAGTGTATGCTTTGACAACTAATGTGTTGGTTGACCAAATGTGTATGTATCACATGAAGCATAATTGTACATATGGTTGTATGAATGTGATGTCCATGTGTCCAATCCTTAGATGCAAGTCAAATTGAAAATGAGCAAGGGCATGTGTTAGTCATACATGTAACAACACCCGTAAAGTGTACTTCCAAGTTTTAGGGTCACGTAGACCCCACATGTGATATAGCATGCACCAGATGGAAGGCAGACGCTTGTTCATGTCAAAGGTCCACATTTTCTACATCCTATGTCCTAGAGTATTGGTAAGAGCTTCCTAGGCACTAGTTGGTGAATACCACAGTGAGTTATACACATGCATTGAGGAAGTGGGTACCATGTTGTTTGCACAGACAGACAAGGGTGAATCTCATATGTATGATGACACCACAGTTGAGGTCATAGAAGTGAGCCCCAACTATCAAGTGGCTGTGGTGGACCAGCATACAAGACAGCATGTGTCCACATATTTCCAGTGATCAATTGCACATAGGTGTCTTGTTCATGTGTGTGGTCCAATGATGATCCTGTAGATTGTTTGGGGTGTAATTTGTCACAGTCGGGTCCAGGACTCATCATGAGTCAGTGGCAGCTATTCCTGTAACTACTGAGTATCCTTGGTTGATCAATGCGAGTAAAGTACATGTGGAGATGTGAACCAACATGTGGATGGTCCCACCCTGTCACTAAAGACGTGTAATGAGACAGTCAACAGGGCAACCTTGGTGTGCTGAGTGAGATAATGTCTCAGGTGTCATGTTCCGGCAGGTGTCATTACAACATTTGTACACAGGTTGGCCTCTGCACTTCCCACTGCATCTGGGAACATCATAGCCTCTGTGCTGATTATTCTTGCAGCTATTCACCACACATGGCCCATCACTATGTTGTGCGCACTGTGATGCTGTGTGTGAACTGTCATGGTCCTGACATTTGTGTATTATTCATGGACATTATCAGAGGTTGCTGGTTGTGCTGAAAGCCCGTACCCAATCCCTGCCTACGGCCCTGGGACACTGTCACACTTTGTCATTCATGCATAAATGCAACCCAGACAAGGGATGGGCCATGAATTTTGCTTTTCCAAGAGGATGTAACTCAAAAGGTACAGGTAAAAGGCAGATGATGCTATACAAGGTATTTGGGTATGCATGGAAGAAGCCCATGCCCAATGTCCCCTGATGAATGGCAGGTTTGCTAACGCAAGTGTGGTACATATGTAGACACAGGGATACTTTTGTGTGACTCACAGACAGTTGCCAGTCAGGCTGACAGAATGCAAGGTGATTCAGGATCCAGTTACTTGACAAGTTATGTAATCAGTGGTCTGACTGAGACTGTTTTGAGGAGAAAGTATACAGTTGACATGTCTAACTGTGTACGTCCTGTGTTTTTGAAGGTGACAAATGAACCCAGTGGCTGTGTTACACGGCTTAATTAGTATCAATGGTTGATGGTGCATTTGACATAATGGCAACTCCTATGCTGTTCCAGGCATCATCAGGGGCAGTGCTTTTTTAAATGTGTGGTGTGCATGGAGGTGATCATAGGTGTGGGCTGCATCTGTTTCTCACCAGTCCTGTAGGTGAGACTTGCATTCTAAGGGCCAACAGACATTTTCACAAGGGGAAGCAATCTACATGCGCTAACAGGGCTTTGAAACTAGAAGACAGTGTATAAATTGACCTGACGCCCTTGCAGTCAGATGTTCTATGGCAATGGCATACCGTAGGAAAGGGTGTAGCACACTGGTTTGCTAATGTTGGTCTGTGTGTGTAGAGGAGGTATTATCAGCGTACACATCTTAGTATTCCAGGGACGTCTTCCGACAGGTGGGTTGTGACCAGGTGCATGGGTGTGTAATGAGTTAGGAAATGGCCTGACATGTACATGGAATGTCATGTGTGCAATGCATGTCATATGTGTGGCACTTGTGCTGTCTATGTTCTACTTCTATGGAACTCTAGTCACAGATAGTCCTTGCAAATATTGGATGCAGTTGGACTAACTGCTGTCAAGGGTCTGGTCAGGCATTCCTATTACTGATGCCAAAGCACATTGACAGCCTCATGTATGAGGCTTGTTTTCCCCTTATTGAGTGATGGTGTCATAGTTGTGTGCCATATGCTGCGTTGGACCTTGCTTTCAACATGTATGTGTGAAATAGTTGTAGTCCTCTGCTATTGGCCTTCAAATGAGATATGTACATGATATATGCCATTAAGAGTGTGTGTGTATGTGACCATTGTATGTTAGGCATCACATTAGCTCTGGGATGTTCCGTGTCCTACTCAGTATCTCAGCAATGCTCCATGAGGCAACACTCTTATTTTGTTCAGTAGAGATGAAGGTGTGCAAAAAGGAATAGACAGACCATGATATGGTGATTAGAATAGGTGTTTATTTAAATTAGTTAACTAAAGTGGTGAAGGTGATCATATTCAGAAGAAATTATTTACAATCTGTTGCCGCCTGCGTATACCAGCGGCCGTGTTCTGTAGTTCCCCCTTCTGTTGCAGGCCAGCATCCTCCTCTTTCTCCTCTTCAGACATGTGTGGCTCTGGTTCCAGGAGGGGATTGTTTCTTTTGATACAAATGTTGTGCAATATTGCACATGTGAGGATGATCCTACAGACCATCTCGGGGGAATATAGGAGGCTACCACCAGTGATATCGAGGCAGCGGAACCTTGACTTGAGGATGCCGAAGGTCCGCTCGACAATGCTGCGTGTCCTCCTATGGGCGTCGTTGTATGCACGCTCTGCAGCAGTACTTTGGTTGCCAAAAGGTGTCATAATCCATGGCTGGATGCCATACCCCTGATCAACTGCAAGAGAAAATGAATGGGATCATGTTGATGTAGCTGGCACTATTGAAAAGACCTTTCATGGCACTAGTTGTCTTGTGTTGTCTGTGACTCTTTTGTGTACTAATGTGGCATCCTATGCTTGCATGGCTGTACCATCTGCATTGTGTTGTTTCCTTGGCTGAATGAGTGTTTGCCTGCTGACCGTTTGTCAGCAGTATGTTTTGGGATTTACAGTACAGTGTGCCCTCCCTAGCATTGTGACTTGTGATACAGGTGTCCGTGTGTCTTCACTGGGGGTGAGATGATAGTTCCATGCACAGTTAAAATTGAAAGTGTTGTTAACACGTTAATATCAAAGTACCCTTGACATCCCATACCTTGAAACTTATGCAATGTATTAATGTAAAGGTCATTGGGACACTTACAATTTGCAAGGTGACATTTAGGCAACCACACTCATTAACGTCTTAACAGGCTGTACAGTAATTTCCGATGTGTGACAGATTCAATGGTGACTTCAGAAACATGGCTAGCGATGTCACGACCTCAGTATGTTCCTGTTGACATGTTGCTGTATGTGTTGGTGTATGTGTTGTGTGTCCTAGAGGGTTGCTGTGCAGTGTGTATATAAGTAGGTTTTTATACTTACCAACAAGTAGTCCATTGCCATACCGTCCATCCTGGAAGTGTTCATTGATGGTGCAGTGACGGAAGATGTATGAGTCATGTACACTCCCAGGATATTTAGCCACGATGTTGGTGATCAATCCCTGGTGATCGACTATGGCCTGCACATTAATGGAATGTGTGTGCTTCCTGTTGCGGTAGAGGTGTTCAGTTGCAGCAGGTGGCACAAGGCGTACATGTGTGCAGTCGATTGCACCAAGGACGTGTGGGAAGCCACTGATGAGGTAGAACCCCTGTTTTGTTTCCTGCTGCTTCTGCAGTGTGTTAGGAAAGCAGATGTGGCGGGGTGTCAGTCGTATGATGGCATCCAGTACTTTGGGCAAAAAGGCAGAGAATGATGGTTGTGATATTCCGCCAACCAGGGCACTAGTTGTTTGGAAAGAGCCACTTGGCAGCATATGAAGTACGGCAAGCAGCTTTGTTTCTGTTGAGATAATGCGGGGTGTCACCAAAGGGGGGGCCAACTGCTGTTCAATGTTGCGCAGCAGCTGCTGAATGGCCTGCCAGTTCAACCGGTACCTCTGGATGATGTTGTGTTCCCTGAGGCCCTGCAGGGTGGTTCTTGGGCAGAATATCCTCTCCTGCCTTCTGCGCTGCCTTTGGGGTCCCTGCTGATGTTGTTGTAGCTGCTGTTGTTGCTGCTGGGCTCTGCGTCTGCGTGCACGCTGGATTAGAATCACCTCCATGGCTCCCTGTTGCTGCTCTGCTGTTTGTTCTGTGTGTTCTGATTAAATACAGGTGTGTTTGCCCCATTTTAACACCTGCCCTGACCCAGGCGTAAATTTTTTACACAAATCGGGCTGTGCGTCATTTTCTGGCTCCGCCTCCCAGCCGTGTGTCATTTTTGCCCAAAAGCATAAATACGACGCGCGGCCCTTTAAGCCATTTTTGGGACAGGAACGCCTACCTTGCATATAATTAATGCAAGGTGGGTTGCCGCATCCAAAAAATGACGCACACAGTGGAATTTTGTCATCCGCAGGCTCGGGTGTCAAAGTTTAAATATGGGGCAACGTTTGCGCTGATTGTGCGTCAAAATATTTGACGCACAATCAGCGCAGACGGAGTATAAATATGCCCCTTACTATCTCAGGTTCATGTTGACACTCACACAGCCAATGCACAGTCAGACTGCGGACAAATAAGTGCAAAGAAAATATTTAAAAAGCAACAGGCCATCTACATTTGTGCACTTAGGATCTGGAACAAATTCCTTAGACCACCAGGACCTCCCCAACCCTGTTTTAATTTAGGAAAGAGCTGAAGTCACCCCTGTTTAGTGAACACTATATCAGGACAAAGGAATAGCCCACTCCATTCGCTGGAGTTAGCCAGCTCTTCAATCACTCTGTTACTGTATTTTTGCATTCTACCATTTACAGAGTGATGTTGCCTTTTGGCTAGATTTGAACTATGTGAATGTCAGATATTTGCATACATTTGATGGCTCTTCCAATGCATACTTTCTCTGAATGTGTCTCCCGTTTGGGAAGTGAGACTCCCGAGTAGCAGATGGACTTGATCCTTGCGCAAGCTTGCAGTCCTTTGTATGTTGAGGAGATGCTCATTTAGGGGTCCACAGGAGTGGCAGATGTGTCGTACAGCGCCAATTGGAAGATGCAGGTTAAGACTTGTGCAGTTAATGTCTTTTTGAGACCAATTTTTTGGTTTAGTGTTGTTTTGATAAAATCTTTCACATAAATGTAATAGAATGTCCCTCATTGAAAAAAAACTGAAAGTAAAATAACCACCCATATTTGCAATATACCACACATCTGAACATGTTTGAAAAAGTTGAAAATTGCGCTTTTCTTTGTAACCTGTTAACAACTTTGCTCTGAAATAGTTATCATATAGCTAAATTGTATATGTTGTGTATAAAACTGAGTTAAGGAATACAGTGATTTGCTGTCAGGTTTAGGGTCGAGACGCAGTTACCATTACATACCATTCTGAAGCAAAATGCTACCATGATCAGGAGCAGAATACGATGGAAGTGTGAACAGTGTGAGAGTGCTACCTGGCAGAAGTCTTGCCTCTCAGAACAAGACACTCCATGAAACACTTGCGTATATGCATGAAGAACTACATGCCATACATGAAAAAAGGCTTGCCAATGGTGGTGGCCATATTGAATGCCTGGAGTACGATTTCCTTGGTTTTCATAGTGTCTTTCCTAGGCAATTGGGATACATAGTTGCTGCAGCCAGCACTTGCTGCTGGAATCATTAACATCCGTTTTCCATTGAAGTTGTCAAAAGACATAGGGGGTTAATACAACTTTGGAGGAGGTGTTAATCCGTCCCAAAAGTGACGGTAAAGTGACGGATATACCACCAGCCGTATTACGAGTCCATTATATCCTATGGAACTCGTAATACGGCTGGTGGTATATCCGTCACTTTACCATCACTTTTGGGACGGATTAACACCTCCTCCGAAGTTGTAATAACCCCCATAATGACATAATTCAATCTGAGAAGTATCTCGTATCACACTCTTAAGGATACCGTCTAATGCTTGTTAGTTTTCACAAGGAGTCCTCCATTTGGATTACATACTCTACTTCACTTGTTTATTCCATGAGAAGTTGCCCAGATGGCTTGCAAACTTTTACAGCCATGCTGTAGTGAGTTCTAGTTTGTTTTAATAGGATTACAGGAGTTATCTTAGCCTTTGGCTTGCAGACTCGTGCCCCGTCACCTAGTGACTTTTAACCTACTTAGCATGCTCTGTCTTAGCACATGTAATTATTTAATTCATCTAAGATGGCTGCCTTGTTTATAGTTAGGCCACTTGTTATGCTTGGCATTATCAGTGCCACTGCGCTAAGGCGTCAAGATCAAGCAACAAAGACAAACAAACAGTAGGTGTTCACACTTAGGAGTTTTCTCTCTCTATACTTTTGAGGGATTGTTTATATTAATTGCCGTCCCAAGCATGTCTGTTATCTATTGTTTGGGAACACACCTACGTCAGGGGTCCTGGTAGATCTGTATAAATACATCGCACTTTAGACAGATAATCAAAGGGATTCCGACCAGAGAGCATCACCACCATCGCTGATATCGATGCTGCACGTCGTCTTGACCCAGACTCAGTCTTCGTGTCCCTGCGGAGTCTGAGATAGAGACCTCATTTCAAGGTAACGAGGGTTGGGGGCTCCTCTCATGGACATGGCATTGGCAGATTAGGTTTAATAAACCCAGCTTCCCTTTAGGTAGGAGGTTAGGCCTATCACATTAGGGTATTAGGGCATATTACACCTCATATGTCTTTTACATGCATTGCAAGATAGTGGGGGTCTTTGTAATAATGACTCTCGTCTTCACAATTCTGTTTCTTGCACTATTCATTATCCTAATCATTTCAGCCCATGTAACATATCGCAAATTGCAGTTGTGTTAAATAAAAACTATTGAAACTTTACTGCACCCTTGTCATTGCCTGTGTTTGTTTGAGACATGATATATCTGTGAAAAAGGGGTAATCTCCGTTAAACCACAACACTCCCTGAGATGTCTTATTCTCGAGTCCATGCGTAAAGGCTGCCAAAAATCCCCTTTTACTATTGTGTTTCTGGTGAGGTGCTGCTAGTGAGCCGGTAGGTTGGGACAACAGTTGCGACTTGTTGTAGGATAGGCATATTCGCCTACAAACAAAAGTACTGTCATCCTCGAACCAGCAGTCTTGCCTAGAGCAAGAGTCCAAACTACGACATGGCACCACCAACGATGGTGTTTAGGCACTAATTTACGGATACCCCAACTATCACTGTCTCACAGATAACAGGTACCCTAAGTATGATTATACGGAGATGTCCGTGGTCTTTGGGAAAATCCTCCTTGGCTGAAAAGGTGACACCTGATTAAGCTGTAGGTTGTTTGAGCTCGAACTCATAAAAGCACTTTCTCCCCATTTTGGTGTTCCGTTTTTCGAAACAAATATGGCTAACGCCATTGACATTCCTGAAAATGCTAGACAAGCACTAACACAACAATTATTAGTGCATGGCCTTACAGATGAGGGCGGGGATGTTACTCTTATAATAGAAGCTAATGAAGCATACCAAACAGAAACTTTTTATTGTTGGGTCACCTTTCCTGAGGTGGACCAGAGAACACATACATTTGAAATTGCAAACGTACCTCAGCGGTACCGAGCATACCAGTATCATGAAATATCACTCACATACCAAGAGCACCAGAACTGGTTTGAAGGCGCCCTACCACATGTACAACAAAGAGTGAGGCTAGGTCCCTTAAGTAATGATGGACCAACGTGGCCTATGTTTGCCACATACACACCTCAGCAAGACATACAAAAAAGACAATAGCAGATCTGCGAGATTTATATAATGAATTAGTGACATTATATAGATGATTAGTTCAGTTCGTAATGCAAACTTTGAACACCACACCAGCACGCCCAGCACCGCCAGCACCTGGTGGCTACCAATTGGCTACTGGGATTAATCCACCAACAGTGCATACTATCATGGGTAAAGTACCCACAGAATGGGAAAAAATACCATTTTGGATTGCCCAGAAAACTAATCAGCTGGAAGCGGTGTTTCCCCATACGGGACCACAGGAAAAACATAGACTGCTCACTATGTGCTTGCCCTTTGGGATGGTTCCCTCAGTGGATGACTGCGCCACATGAGGTACAGTCTTCGCTGCCATATACACTACCACACATGGTACCCCGACACTTGCCAATTTACCGGAGGTGTTAAAACAAATATAGAATGAGCACGGGTCTGCACCAGCCTTGGATTTGGGGATGAAATGAATGCGTAATTTTGACGCAGTTTCCTCAATAATACTCAGTAATATTAAAGGGGAAGCGGTAGCACTGGCAATACGCCAGCGTCTCTGAGAAACTCCACACCAGGAACAAGAGAGACAGCTATACTAGTATAGGGCGGGATAGTTTGGGAGCCAAGCCAAAGAAAATGGAGTTACAAGGTACCACCCATAAGGAGGGTACAAAGCAGGCACAAGAGGGCCCTAAGAAGCACTGGGACAAACAAAAAGATTTCAAAGATAGAATAAGAGAGCTGATTCTCCACACCCGGAGAACTCCGAAAGGAGATACAATCTCAGAAATAGTGAGAACATTAAAACTCCAGACAGATATGCTGATTCACGTCCCTCTCGTTCCTTTCAGGACGCACCGGATAGACGTAGTGAGAGAGGGGGCCGTCCTGATCGACGTCCTGACTAAGTGAAACAAAAGAAAGACTTGCCGCAGTCTACCATTAAAAAAGAAGAAAAGACTCCTCAGCAAAAGCCACAGTTTAAAAAGAAAAAGGTGGCAGCACTGACAGCTAAAAATGCCAGTATACTTGATAACACTGTTGAGGAACAAGACGTGGGCAGTGACTCTGTTCGACAGCGCAGCAGAGGTCACGATAGGTCGCCAGAGTCTGAAAGATCATCTGGATACAACAGCAACTAGTGATTTTATCGCAGTTGAAACTGCGGAAGGCCGCGTTCTCCCACCCGACAGGTTTACGACCTAAAGATACAGATAGAGGAAGACGTGGAGCGCACCATTAGTGTAATTTTTTGGGATGAACTTACTAGTGATATCCTATTGGCCGAAAGAGACTGGCCACCTGAACACGTCCGTAAGCTCCCGCATGGGGAAGATGTCATTTTGCCTTCTTTCTCTGATCTTGTTCCAGAAGCAGAAAAAGAAGCCTATGCTGCTGAATAGGCTTTAGTGCAGGCACCTGCGTTATCCCGCAATCATGTAGGTTGGGACAAGGAGTCTCCTTGTCATGTTATTCCCGTTAGGTCTACACCCCAACCGCAGCCACAATATCCTGTCAAACATGAAGCGAAAGCTCCGGTGAGGGTACTCACCCAACTTGAGTACCAGGAAATAATTGAGCCCTGTACATCTGCAATGATTAACCCGTTATTCCCCGTTGCAAAGCCAGACCATTCATACAGAATAGTCATTGATTACAGACATTTAAATAGTCACACACGCACATATGCTATACAAAACTCACATAGCACAGCACTAATAAAGAATATAGTGAGTAAAAAATATAAAACAACATTTACATATCTAATGGCTTTTTCTGCCAGAACTTAGCACACGGAAGTCGGACCTGAGTGCATTCTCATTTGGCTCTCAGAAATGTTTTTGTTGTTTACCTCAAGGATATAAGAACAGCCCAGGGCTATTTTCAGCCCGTGTAACATCAATATTACATGATATTGATTCCGAGGCGTTATACTATGTGGATGACATATATCTCACAGACGACGACCTGGACATTCACCTTGCAAGGGTCGATCAGATTATTTTGGGATTTGCAGACCTTGGTTACAAATTCAACTTTAAAAAAAGTAAAATAGCTTTTCTCAGTGTACTGTTCCTGGGATATGAGCTATCAAACAAGGGAAAGAGCCTGGCCCTGCACTTTCTAGAGAAATGTGCTCAACTGCACCCTCCTAACACCCTTAAGAAACTGCAGACATTACTAGGTTTCTTTAATTTTGGCAGGACATACATTCCAGATTATGCACAACGTATCAAGCCACTATATGACTTGGTTCAGCCTAATTGTTCTAGCAGACACTAGACAGGACATGTTAGAAGCTAAACACTTACACACATGTGACAATAAAACAAATTTGGTCATCAGAATAATTCCTGGTGCCATTGGATTTACTATGTCACCTTCAATAAAGGTAACACAGTACCCATAGCATATAAATCACATTTATACTCTAATGCAGAACAGCGTTTTGCACCTACAGAAAAGATTCTGATGGCAGTTCAGATGGCCGTCATAAAAGAAAGGCCACTTGCCTAGGGGAAACGTATTATTGTTGTCTCCCCAGTGCCGGCCTTAGAGGCTGTCACCAAAGCAAGCGTTCCTAACGCTAAACATTACATCCTCGTTGGACTCAATGGGCAATGTCTCTGACCGCCACTGATGTCGATTACATTTTTGATCCAAAACTTCAGACACAAGAGTTTCTCCAGTACGAACAAGAGTACCCCGTTCCTCTAAATAGCTTGCCACTAGACAGATAGCATACTGTCATATACATTGATGGGCCAGCACAACCGGCTGTAGGTATTAAACATCAATACTAGGCAGCTTGCGCAGCCGTGAGCGGAGTGATGGAAGATGGAGACTTCCACCCTCACAATACCTACACGCAGACCCTAGGGGTCTGCACAGCCCAGTTGGCTGAACTTAAAGCTCTTATACTAGCGTTTGAACATACTGAGCCAGGATGCCTGACTTTAATAGCCTGTAACTCATACTACTGCGTTCAGTCATACGATTATCTTAATTATTGGAAGCTGAACAGGTTTAGAGATTCTAAAGGGTACACCACTAAACACAAAAATATTATGGGGGAGGGTGGCTGATCTTAAGAATAAGCTACTGTGTGTCCATGTTGTACATGCATTGGGCCACCAACGTGTAGGAGTACACGTTACTGGCAATACATTGGCTGATGAAGTGGCCAAAGCAGCAGTAGCTACGGCTTCTGTGGCTGCAGTGACTCGTTCACAAACAAGATTGGATAATGTAATACTGATTGCCGTGAAAGCTTCGGCTGCAGGCAAGCCCCTTCCACAGGGCTACCCTACAAACTATACTTACCATATCAGTGCACAGAACATTGCCTACGCAACAATTCCTGGGGTTGGAGATCGAGTGATCCCCAATGAAGACCAGAGATTAGATCTAGTAAAAGCAGCACATGAGGGTGTCGCTTCTGCATATGCTGGTATATCGGCCACGATAACACTCTTACAGAAACGCTTCTGGTGGCCTGGTCTATGCAGACGGACAAAGAAATATGTCCTTTGCTGTGACATTTACCAGCAGATAAAGGGCTCTAATATCAAACGCCCACCGCAGACATCCCTCTTGGCCACTAAAGTGGGTGTACCTGGACCATTGTGGTCCCTTACAGCCTGATGATGCATACAAACACATTTTAGTCACTGTAGATTCTTGTTATAAAAGACTTGCTGATCTTTATCGGTATATATGCGGTTGCAGCATTCCATCCGGACCAGGGCCCTGCATTTGCCTCTAAGGCATTCAGGGACACCATGGGGACAATGGGTGTTGAACTCCATTACTCCTCACCATACCATCCCGAGGAAAATTTGGTCGTGGAGAGGCGGAATCGTGATCAAAAGCAGTCCTTAACAGCTTGAGTATTAAGTTCAGGCCGCAGATGGTTACATCACCTCTATGTGGTCCAGAGAGCACTGAATAATCTGCCAAGACGGTCCTTGGGGACACACAGTCCTTATGAGGTTCTCTTTGGGATACCTATGTATGTCCCAGATCTTGATGCCTATGCTATGGTGGCAGCAGAAACACCATTTGACATAAATGAATGACTCACTGTCTTACAGAGCTTCAGCAATTTCATGATGATAAATCATCTACCAGTGCTGCCACATTAGGAATAAGGGATTTAGCAAAAACTTCGACTGCCTGGATTCCTAAAGTTGGGGATCTGGTTCGTGAGAAGATCGCTGTGAAGAAGGAATTCGGTCCATCGTACAGAGCACCTGTACCGGTCTTGGGAATTCAAGGTACTAGGACTGTCATCTTACCACCACTGTCTGGCTCTCGAACAAACAGATTTATTTCTACTGCTATTTCTTCTGATTCGCAGTGGTTGTTTCTTTCCAGCTACGCAGAGCAATGGAGCCGCTCCCACCAACTCTGCTGTGCCGTGAAAGCATGGTTCGGATCTTCGGTGCACCCTTGCTGGAGCATGGCTGGTCGTTGTCATTTCGGCCCCTTCTCTGGTGCATACAACCAGTTTTCCCCTGCATATGGTCTCTCTTTGAACATCTGCCTGTGGTCTGTCTTCCTGTTGCACCGACATCTCCTGTGGACCATGAACTGCTGATGTTCCTGATGAGGGTTCATACATGGTCATGCTCCTTGAGACTGAGGTTGCTCCACGAGGCCACCTATGAGCCTTCTGTTTTAAGGTCTACCATGGATGACTGCACTGCAACGGATGACCTTACACTAGAGACTACTTCTCACTGCTGCTCTGTGGATCCGTTTGTTCGCCCAGCCCTAAACTTAACATCAGATGATGTTGACTCATTTTTGAGGTCCTGGTTGGTGACTTCAATAACACTCTTCGAGATCACGCATACAGCAAATAATTTGATGAATTGGCTTGCCATTCCCGATTAAAATATGCAAGATGGTGGGGGTCTTTGTAATAATGACTCTCGTCTTCACAATTCTGTTTCTTGCACTATTCATTATCCTAATCATTGCAGCCCCTGCAACATATCGCAAATTGCAGTTGTGTTAAATAAAAAGTATTGAAACTTTACTGCATTCTTGTTATTGCCTGTGTTTGTATGAGACATAATATATCTGTGAGAAAGGGGTAATCTCTATTTAACCATGACACTCCCTGAGATGTCTTATTCTCGAGTCCATGCATAAAGGCTGCCACAAATCACCTTGTACTATTGTGTTTCTGGTGAGGTGCTGCTAGTGAGCCGGTAAGGTTGGGACAACAGTTGCGACTTGTTGTAGGATAGGCATAGTCGCCTACAAACAAAAGTACTGTCATCCTCGAACCAGCAGTCTTGCCTAGAGCAAGAGTCCAAACTACGACAATGCTACCCTGAAAACACCTGGTCTTGTCTGATCTCAGAAGTTAAGAAGAGCCAGGCCTGGTTAGTACCTGGATGGGAGTCTGCCTAGAAATATTAGGGGCTGTAGGTTTGAGAGGATCTGGATTTAAACTATTAAGCCACCTTCCTAATATATCTTACTCTGGAAAGCATAAGTGTCTGAATACTCTGAATGAATATACATAAAACCTTCTGTTTGACTCTGGTACATAGTGGTGGGCTAATAGATGATGGGCCTGCTAAACCATCATTCTCACTATTCCAACTTCCATACCTGTAAGAGCTTTGCAGTAATCCAGAGGTCTGAGAGCAACCATGATCTGCAGAAGATAGTCTTCAATATCAAACTAGATCAACTAGAATCGAGCAAAACTGCAAACAATAATTTTATCGCAGTTGTAAATTCAAAGAAGCTTAAATGGAACAATGTGATCTAGAATAAAGCCTCGAATTTAAGCAACGTGCTCCGTCTTTTAGGTTCTAGGAACATAAGAAGTCCTCTTTCATGATTAGCAAGGACTTGATCCAAATTTGGCAACACACCCTCGAGAGCATCCTGACTAACCTTATTACAAAACTTCCAAATGTATGGAATCCCACTTTTCACATGTCCATTGCCCAGAAAATAGTAAGACTAAAATGATTCATTGTAAAACACTACAACACATACTAAAAGAAACCCCTTCGAAGAAACGAGATGCAACAATCAGAAACTCAAAGATCGTGCTCAAACGGAGAATTGCAGAAGTAAAATACAACAGGCAAGAAAATGCTTGGGGCAAACTAACGCACACAATTTCAATATCTTAGAGAGAGCATTGTGGACCCTGGTTGGAGAGGGTTTAAGGCCTTAATTAAAGTCCAATGACCTGTATATATTCAACGATAAATGGGAATTTCCTATAAATTGTCTTTTCAATTTTTATGCAAATCTGGCGCAAACTTAACTCCATATTTATATTTTGACGCTAGACATGTCTAGTGCCAAAATATTGGAGTCAAAGTCATTTTTTGCCTGCAGAAAACTACCCTGCATCAATGAGATGCAAGGTAGGTATTCCCAGGCAAAAAATGACTCAAAGGCCCTAGCGCCTTATTTATCCTCCCGTACAAAAATCATGCACAGGAGAAGGACCTTAAATAATGGCGCTAAGCCTGTTTAGCACCATCATTTAATGCCTGTGTCAGGGCAGGTGTTAGGGGACCTGTGGGTCAGAGACCATGGAAACAGCCCACAAGTGCCCTTCCCTGTCCCCAGGGTCACCCCCACCCACCCGCACCCACACACCTGGAGGACAACTAAGGATAGGGGGACCCATCCCAGGTAAATCCAGGTAAGAATTATAATTTTTTTTTCAAAGTGCCATGGGGGGCCTAACTTGGGCCCCCCCTACATAGCACTGTGCCCAATAGCCATGCCCAGAGGACTTAAGTCCCCTCGGCATGGCCATTGTGCTGGGGGGCATGACTTCTGTCTTTACTTAGACAGGAGTCATGTCCATGGGGGTTGTGCGTGGAAATAATGACACTAATCAGGTTAGAGTCTTTTTTCTTTTTACTCTAACCTGACTAGTGCCATTCTTTCATGAACAACCCCCAGTTTCCCCTACGCCTCCCCCACCTGGTTAGCATCAATAATTTTGACGCTAACTGGGCCTTACTGCCGGCTAGCTTCATAGCTTAAAAATGATGCCCGACTGGCATCCAGGAATGTTGCTAGCCGGCGGTATACTTTTTAATGCAAACCTGCGCTAACGCCTTTGTATCATATCCAACTATTACCACGGAAGAGATAGCACAAATAATCAAAAGCTCCCATCCCTCTAAAGCTGCGGGCCCAAATGGTATTCCTATAAACTTGGTTGAACTTGGTGTGCCATTCTGGAGCTCACTATTAGAGCACATGTAGCGCAGTGGTCAGAGCGACCACTTCAGGAGCCGGAGATCTGGGTTTCATATCCAGCCTCGGCGCAATGTCCTGTGATTCTGGGCAAATCACTTCATCTACATGTGGAAAGTGCCTTGAGACCCTCATGGGTGATAAGCTGTGCTATATAAATCCACTTTTTATTTTATGTAACCGCAACTGGACTGGTTCCTGTATCTCTGAAAGGCACGGTCACGCATCCTGTATTCAAAAGGGGGGAGGTCTAAGAAAGATACAACCAGCTATCATTGTAACATCCCTCTTGCATTTTGTGGGGAAACTAGTCATTAAACATCTACTAAATACTTTGGCACACTGGCCAACAAAACTAGGGTTAATGCCATCAACCCAAACCTGATGCCGCTCTGGTTGCTCCACTTTCGATAACATTGTGACACTGACTCTTCTTGCAAAAAAGCAGTAAAAACTAAACATGCACTGCACACTTTCCCCGTTGATTATTCTACCACTTTTGATAAAGTAAATCACCAAATATTATGGACAAAGCTCAGAAATTGGGGGATTGACCCTTCATTATTACACTTCCTTGTTGAATTGTATGCAGTTACCTGGTCACAAGTAAGGCTTTCTACTGATAATGTTTTGCCTTCTAAATGCAACACTCGAAATGGCCTTAAACAAGACTGCTTCCTAGCTCCTCTACTATTCTCTTTATATTGCTGACATGTCAGAGTTTCTTAAGTCAGACCATGGAGTACCACCAAAGTTGAGAAACTAGGGGGTGTCACATTTGGATTATGCTGATGATCTGGTGATACTGTTGCAAACTTCAAAAAGACTACAATACCTATTAAATTGTTTAATTGATTTTAACTTGGAGAATGATTAATTTCCAATTTATCAAAAACCAAAATCATGATATTTGGGGAGAAAATCAAGACTGTGCCTAAGGTCTTAGGAGATGCCTCAAATGAAACAGTCAATCAATATGAGTATCTTGGAGTTACAATGGACACTAGGGTGTCTTGGACCAATCATCTGTCAACAAGAAAGCTGAAAGCAACTATGATCACTAAGTCTATAACAAATTCCAAATTCTTTAGAGGTAAAGCAATGAAATAATCAATAAAATAATTAAATATGAAACATATGCCTATTTTCTTCACGCCTCCTCGTGTTAAATAGCACAGTCATATCCAATCTTGATAAAATGTAAATGCAAAGTGTACAAAATCTTCTGCATCTTTGCACTGCTGTGCCTCATTGTATCATCACGCAAGAGATGAATCTAAACCTTTAATATCACTCCATTATAAGGTTACTTTGAATCATTCATGTGATTGTGTGAGGGTCGATCCTACAAGCCTCAAATCCCTAATCTACCAAAAACTGAAGAAAACATCATAAAAGGATATGGATTTGAATATAGTATCATCAAAAAGGTTATAGAAACATATAGTTTACCTGACTTTGAGACACTGGCTATGCTAAATCAAGGGACTCAAAAATGTAGGTTACAGAAAACCCTGCTCAGCAAACAGACAGAGAATGGCCTGGCTATGTTACAGCACTATGAACACATGGATTTGGTTTTAAAAACCCTTGTTTCTCCAGACCAAAAGTGTATTAGGTTGAAACTGTCTGATCACTTGCAATGAAATACGTAAGATTTAGACTGCTCTATATCCCCATGTATGAATTAGAGGAGGCATGGAATCAAGCTGTGAAAGGAAGGTCTGCTTGTCAGCTTTGTGGACTCATAATTTACACTCTTGTGGATATTTTATGTTCCTGCCCTAAACTTTTATACTTAAGAAAATTCTATTTGCGACCGGTTTTTAACGAGGCAACAAAAGGAGTCACTATGGAGGCTGTTAGATATTGCTTTAACATCAAAGACAATGGTGTTATTTTAGGACTACAAAGTGTTAGTCTCCTGTGTTTAGTAATTTTTAACCATACGTTTTCTGCTCTTTTAACATATATATGTCCAGTACTTTTTAAACGTGTTATTTTATGTTCTTGGTTACTGTGATACATTCTTTTTATTGTTATCTGATGGATTAGTACAATAAAATTCTAATTGATGATTGATTGATACAAACTATTTATAGTGATGAACATGAGAGGAATCATGTTTTCATACAACTATTATAGTACGGAATGCCAAAGGTAATAATAACAAATATATAACTACCAAAGGAATTAAAGAACTATGCAGTAGTAGCAAATGCCTTTTATGTTACGGTTTTCAAATTGTAACATTGAGAATAATCGGAATCATGGAAAGCCATTTTCCAATATTAAAGGCACTCTATTGGGTTTCATTTTATTATAGACAGGTGGAAACACATGGAAAGTCTGTAGATATATCATATGTAGTATCAGAATTTAAACTTCAAGGTCCACACCACACTTCAGTTGTACTTAAGATATTCTTTTAATTTTATACATCAATACTCATACAGTGCAGACCTGAGCCCAGCTGTACAAGCAGGGAATGTGACATTATTGGTGCTTGTTTCTCTCTCTTATCCTATTCCCGTTCTCCAGGATCTCCCACAAATCTACACATTAGTGCTATTAGGTTAGCTGAGGGCATGTTGAAGTGTGGCTGCTACCATTGCACCTGTTCAGTATTATAGTCTACTCAGTTTAACACTTGCTTTATTAATAATAGTTGATGATTATTTAGTTGGGGTTTTTATTCGAATAAGTACAGGTTTTCTGTGCAGAAATTTACATTCAAAGAAATGTCCATCGTCTGCTGGATTGACAAGAAACAACAAACCCTTGGCCCATTATATTTCAAGGTACACCTTCCTCCTATACTGTTTTAGCAAAGCTGCTGGTGATAATACATGCTCATCTAGAAATATAACTCAAAAGCTATGAATTTTCAGTTCAGTTTTAAGGGTTTGGTTAATTGAATTCTCATTGTTCTTCTTTTTCATAGATTGTATTCATTTATCAAAAGCATTAATAGATACTTTTGCAGTTTTCTTCATTTTATTAAATTCTGTACCAATGATTTTATCAAACAGAATATTTATCAAAGAAATCCATCTCTGACTTACTGTTCCAAGTGCTTTAGTTCCTTTTACAACCACCCTCAGATAGAATTTGAGATATTTTATGGAACCTTCCCCCAAACAGAAAGAATTGTTTTCCCTAACCAAGAATTTTGTACTGCTGTTGTTGTGTTTTTTTGATTTGTCCTTTACAGCTATACCATCTAATAGAAAGAAAAATATGTAATCTAAGATACTGACTCAAGTGATCAAGTAGAGTAATCATTGTCCTTCTAAATTCTGTTAGGATAAGTCTTTAAATGTTGTGATAAAAATACCTTTAAATAATTTGTTTACTGTTTCTTTTGCATTTTATTTATATATCAGGTATACCTGACTGACTTTTATCTACCTTAAAAAACATAATTTATGATTTGGAGGCTGTAACCAATTGGAGTACTACTGGATATGACATTTTTCTGTGGCAGTCATTCTCTAGTCCCAAATTCTGAAGGAAAATTCTCCAAGCTGCTCAAACCTGCAATCCTTCCTGGTCAGGAAGTTCCTTTCTTGGGGAGTTTTTGCTGTCTTGTCCCAGTCATCCAAAGACATGAAAAAGGACTGCCCATTCATGATGATGCTGGGAAAATCAAGTCTGGTCTATTCTTTAGCTACAAGGTACTTGAGGAAGGCATCTAGAGTCTATCTCTCTCTTCAGCCATGTTTCCCACAGAGTCCACTTCCAGCTGAACCGTAGAGAGCAGTTTTAGTTGTGAATTCTGTTAGAGAGCACAGGAGACACCTTCTGGTGTCATCACAGGCAGGCTAGCTAGAATTTGATCATCTTCTGATGTTTTCTTCAAAGTCCATAAATGTACTGAAGAACTTGTGGTGGGTGCCATTTTTTTGGTGCTGCAGTAAGCAATTGGTGTCTTTCCTCAGGCTATTTACTGTGCAATTTCCACCAAAATGTATCCCACATTTTCAGCCCTTGTCTTATTTGATTGTAAACATTCCTACATATCTCTGTCCAAGATGGCAGAAGTCTAACCTCCGTCTCAGGTGCTCCAGGTCTTGCTGATTTGAGAAAAGTTTTCCCTTCAGCTTGTATAAAGTTGAATGTCTAGGAGTGTTGTGTAAACTATGGAGCAAATTTATGAGCCCCTTGCTCTGTTGTTGCATTACTTTTTGTAACACAACAACAGTGCCAACCCTTTAAATCATATCTATGAGGCCACGCAAAGCCACTTTGTGTGGCTTTGAATGGCCTCATAGATATGAAGTAAGGCAAGGCAGCGCAAATCACTGCCTTACTTTGAGTAAGGGAGGCATTCCATGAGCATTTTTGTGGGTGTTCCCATGCAACACCCATGAATTTTGATGCGTACCCAGATTTACAAGACCCTGTAAACCTGGGGATGCACCAAAACCTTACGCCTCCCCAGGGGAAGCGCAACGAGGAGAAATATCACTATTTCTCCTCAAATTTCCCCCTTTTTTCTGCATTTTGCAGCACACATAGAAAAAATCCTCCCATGGTAGGCATCAATGAGGAGAAAAGTCTTTATTTTTTTTCCGCTTTTTCCTCTGCAGCACATGTAGAAAGAGGAAAAAGCCTCCCAGGATTGTTTTCATGCAGGAAGGTGACCCTTCCTCCCAAAAACAATCCTGCATGCAACATAGGCACCGTTACACCATGGCGCAAGGTTGCAATGCATTGGTGCTAGGCTGCCAAAATGGCACCAGCGCAGGGGAAAAAGGCAGGAATGCGCTGCATGCCATAGATACAGTAACTAGATAAGGTGACTTGCTGTATCGCCCTGCTTTAAAATCTCATAAAAATGGGCCTGAGTCTTTGGCTTAGCTCTACAGGGTTTGTCTTCACACTCACGGGTGACACAAGTGAGCTTAGTCCAATGCACCAGAGCTGAATGTGAAAGACAGATTACTGAAGTCTCACACAACCCCACCTAATACATAAATTAGGTGGTGTCAATCCTTTTGGGTGACTAACAGGGGCGCTGGTATTCCTTACAATCGTTTATTGATTTCTACACTAAAGATCACTAGAAACAGAATATGAATTTCAATATATTTATTTTAAAATAGTTATTTTAAAATACTGAGATCTAGTACACATAGGGCCTGATTCTTACCTTGGCGGGCGGCGGAGGCCGCCCGCCAAAGTACCCCCGCCAGAACACCGCACCGCGGTCGTCTGACCGCTGCGGTGATTCTGGGATTTCCACTGGGCTGGCGGGTGACCGCCAAAAGGCCGCCCGCCAGCCCAGTGGAAATCAACCTTCCCACGAGGACGCCGGCTCTGAATGGAGCCGGCGGAGTGGGAAGGTGCGACGGGTGCTGTTGCAGACACTGAAATACAAAGTGGGGCCCTCTAACGGGGGCCCCACAGTGCCCATGCCATTGGCATGGGCACTGCAGGGGCCCCCAGGGGCCCCACAACACCCCATACCGCCATCCTGTTCCGGTATGGGGTGTCAGAATCCCCTGCGCCGCCATGGAGGATTCTTATGGGCAGCGGAAAACCGGCGGGAGACCGCCGGTTTTCCTCTTCTGACCGCGGCCAAAGCGCCGCGGTCAGAATGCCCTGCGGGGCACCGCCAGCCTGTTGGCGGTGCTCCCGCCAACCCTGGCCCCGGCGGTCCATGACCGCCGGGGTCAGAATGACCCCCATAATATTGGTAACATCACAGAAGATAATAAAAAGCAGCTAAGCTTTTCAATAACAATGAAAACAGAAAAAAAAAATTACATCACAATTTATAGCCCATACACCCTCACTGTGCTATCTCTAAGTGCTATTCTAGTTCTAGAAGGTAAATAACTAAGAAGCCTGAGATTCAGAGGTGGTGAGCATACCTATACAACAGTATTTGTTGTGTTTTTGGAATAGCTTTTCAGCTATGTTGAGCACAAGGCCAAGAGCTAGGGAATAGTGTTTATGAGAGAATACAATCCTGGTACTAGTTCATAAAGGTGGAATAAGATGCTTCTCAGAGCCTCAGGGAGTCTTGCAGGAAACTTTTTTGGTCGAAATAGAATCTCGTGCATGCTCATCTGGATATGCGATCTGTGTCTGCGACCTTGGTGAAGTTTCTCTCTTACGTTCTATGGTTGTTATATGACCTTGAATAAGGCACCTGTCCCAGACTGATGCTGCACTGGGGGTTTTGTTGATGTCTATAGCTGAATTACTTGACTCTTTCACAATTCTTGGAAAGATACTCACATACCACATCTGCATCAAAGGCAGATATGTTGATGATTCTGTATAATTTGATAAAAAATGGCAGCCTCCTTTCTCAAACATGGCAGCCTCCATGGTCTAAGATGGTGACCTCCATTACCTTGGATGCATTTGAGGTCTAAGTTGAACAAACTGAACAGTCTAACTAAAATTGGGACTATAGCTAAAATAGAACTTGCCCTATATGTATTCCAAAATGTAAAACTGAAAGAAAGAGCCTAAAAGCAAGTGATTAATATAATAGAACTATGGAGAAAAACAGTCATCACATTTCTAGTCAGTAATTATTACTGAATGTATTTTTGGTTGATCTTGCTTATCAGACATATTCATTATACATTTACAGAATAAAAGCACCTGCTAGAACCGTGCATTTGATGAACTATCAATTCATCGCTTGTTACATGTTCAAAAATACTTCATCAAACTGAAATGAAAAAGTTGTCTCTGCGCCAGAAGACATGGTTCTCACAACAGGAGGATCCTATGTATGAAAGGTTTTTGGCAATTGTGGTATTTCAGTCTCAAAAGTGAGGCCCTTTTCTCTGATTCTTTGTGATGCCATGTGTTCCTGTCACATCCGTAATGTCCCATCCTAGTGACAAGTTATTCCCCTATAACTATTTGCCTGCTGTTAGAGGTTGGCATGTTGTTTTGTGACAGAAGACATTTTCATAGCTACTTGGAATGCTACTTACTGCGACTAAATGGAAGAAAAAGCTATCAGAACTGTCAGATCACTGTTAGGAAGTACAGTGTGATTTATTTTTCTTTTAAATATCATCTTCCCTCTGCACAGATGAACAATCTACTTTTACTGGTGAACTAGCTTTCTGATAATTAGTACACATCCTATTTAAGCAAATTTCTACTATGTTCCTTGGCAAGTTTGTAGAAATAGGGTTTTATTCTCAATTAGACCTCTTGATGCAAAAACATTGCAACTTTACCTTTATAGTGAAAAACAGTGTTAAGTAGCTATATACTGGTGGGACTTATTTTTCTGTTAAGCATGTCCTACTCTTATACATTACATATCCAACCCTTTAGCTTACAGACCACCCTTAGGGGTGGTTTAGCTGATTTATAAGAGTCATTTGTTTTCTACATCGTAGAAAACATTGCTCTGACATATTTTTTTATATTATTTTAAACTGGAGCCAGCCACGCCACAATGGTGAACTTGGAGCAATATGCCTTCAAAATTGCCTCATATTTTTAGGTCACAGGCACTGTATGATTGAATGGCAATTTACCAGTGGACAGAATCCTAATGCCTCCAAAAAGTCCATTATAAAGAGGAATTCTCCAAGGGAGGCTTTGCATAAAATGTAACATTGTTACACAAGCCCCTCCTCTCACTGATGTAGGGTAGACTAGTCAACTTCTTGATGGACAAAAATGGAAAATAGAAAATGGACAATTTGTGGACTCTGCAATAGTAGTTTCCTGTTCTGTGGCCTTTTGCACTTGCCACTAGCCCCCCTCACACTCTACTCTAGCCATTAACCTAGAATATGGGAAACCCCACTCCTTACCTATAGACCCAAAAAGGACCATGGTAACCAACTTGTAGATACATCCCAGTATGTGAAGGGTTCTACCATGTCCAAGAAGTGTATCTGGCCTAATTTGCTTTCAGTGTCAGGACTGTTCTAATCTGAAAACCATCCCACAATATTGGGCAATCGACAAGCAAAAGTCAAGTGCAAAATCACATGGATTGTGTCAACTGACAGAGGTCAATTCACTGCATCAGGTCATTGGTCATCCATTTGCCACCGAGTGCACAGTTTCAGGCCCTGATTTATACTTTTTTGCGCAGCATTACCGTCATTGTTTGACGCAAAAGCAGCGCAAACTTACAAAATACAATTGTATTTTGTAAGTTTGCGCCGCTTTTGTGTCAATAAATTACGGTAATGCGAAGTAAAAAAAGTATAAATCAGGGCCTCAGTGCCATTGTTAGGTCACAAGTCCATTTTGTGTAGATTAATATAGTCCAGAACATTTCAGTTCACTGAGCTCCAGGGGAACCACAAGTCCCACTGCCATGCTTCCAAAGCCAGAGACGGGCACTGGGCCTACAACTCCCTTCTTACCCATCACCCCTGGACTCAAAATGGGTTCCTAAAAGTCTCCTGCCATGGTAAAGAATGCAATAGAACCTTGTTATACTCTCCTGTTTGTAGACCACTGATTGAGGAACACTTCTGAAACTTCTCAGATCTCCTCTTGTACTCAGGGGCCAATTAACAAAGAGGCTCTACACTTGTGGTGGTTCTCTGCACTCATGGAGGGATTTCCATACTGCAGTTTCGCATGGCAGAGATCCCACCTTGAGTGCAGAGATCTCCCAGGAGTGTGAAGATCCCACCACAAGTGCGGAGGCTCTGTGTGAATCGGGCCTTCAGTGTGTGGGACTACAGAATCAAACTGCAGGCACCATTCTTCCAATTGTACTGCCACCATCTCAGGGATAACCTTGCGAGAGTAGCTTTTATATCAGAGTATTCTCACTGAGATCTAACAGAAACCTTGCAATTCCAGGATTTTAGAGTGGACACTTCTCTTAGGGCAACCAACTCCTTCACTTAAAGGAGGAGAATGCCATAGGTTGGCCATTTACCACTCATTTAACATTTTGTTGCCTGAGGATGTCTCCTTCTAGGGACCATTATATAGAAATAGTCACTGGGATCCTGTTCACACCTGTCCTCTGAAAGTACTTCTTAGAACCCTCAAGGATTACTTGAATCGTCTCTGAGTCTATCTCCCAACTTGAAGAAGAGAGAGCAATAATACCAATTCGTATGGAATGGCCAATGGTAGGGACCTTCTGGAGACACAATTATTGTAGACAGTCAAATCACTAACCATCCTCAAAAAGCCTCTCACCACATGGATGCTTAACCTTCCTCTCTGAAGTGTATAGTGACACACCTCCCTTTTCTGTAATTTGGGGTCATCAAGGAGGGTGCTGGTATTTTTATTCATCTGCTGGGGGCTTGCCTCACTCTTGATGTGGCCACTTGCTATACATTTCCACATACCCTGCTGCTGACTCCAACATCAGTCTCTCTGCCAAGCTTCCTGAACTTAGTCAGTTTGGCATCCAATGGTTGATCAAACTGCTTTCTTTTATAATTAATTGATAGAGACAACTATAAAAATGTCCTTTGTTGCAACTCAGTGATTTCAATGAAGACACTTCAGACTCCTTCAATGATTGCTGTCATTCCTTGGTGGTGTCCTTAAGCTTTCTGGAATACAGCTCAGGAGTAAGCACAAACATCCTCAACAAAACTCCCTTTACAGAATATGATTAAATCCTCCTTATCTCCTCTGGTCAAGGAAGGCATCCCTTTCCTGAATAGGTAATTACCTAAGCACAGTAGTAACCAGTATTTCCATTCTACTTCATGTATCTGTAGTGCAAGCTCCAAATAATTAAATCACTTTTCTGTGTCATCACCAACTTCAAATTCAGATGCAACATCCTTGGTATTTGAGGTTATGAGTGACACACTACAGGTGTTGCTCTCTACTCTTTTGTTCCTCTCATTTTTCAAGGGAATTAAGATGCCCATCTGGGTTCAGATTCATCTTTCATTGGCTTTACACATTGAGCTAGAATAGTCTTTCTGGTGCCCAAGGCATTTTCTTTCCTGGAGATCATGGTCTGCATCTGCGTTTGTTTTACGCCTTGGCCAGATCAGCAGCCACCATTTTGCTTCAGCTACACAGTTTTTTTGCCTAGTGAAAGGGCAAACCATGATCTTCTTCAGGGCCGTAGTAGAAAGTTTAGCTTCAGCTCTCCCTCAGACTGCTTGTCTTCATATTTCATTTTGCAATTAAGATGGGACTACTGAAAATTATTTGTAACTGCTAAGCACAGTCCCACCCTATTCAAATGAACATCAGTGTGAGAAACTGACATTTTAATTCGGGAGGGAGTACCACGCAAAAAAAATAAGACAATATCTTGCTATATTAAGAAAAACTATTAACTAAGAATTTTCGGCTCTGCCCATGACCTGACAGCTATGTTACAAGGAGCAAGCATTTCCAGAGAAAAAAGCATGATAATTTGTAGCAGAACCAAACACCCATAAACAAGAAAAAAACACGACATTCCTATACAAATTAGAGAAATCAAGAAAACAGTTTCAGCCTAATGATACAAAACAGTAAAATCAGATTAATGTAAATAAAGATATGAGGTAATAAGACACAAAAAGCTCAAATACACACAAATTTCCAGATCGGGACTTAGGTGTGATTTTTGACTGACTGCAATAGGGCAAAGGCTGTGGAAGCTTTGCAGGTCCCACTGGTCGCATGTTTTCCCTTAGGGCTTTGGGGGTTATTACGATTTTGGCAGTCCCACCGCAGTACTGCCAAAGCCCTGGGGAGGACACTGCTGTCATGCCAGCGGCATCCTCCCGTCAAATTAAAATGTTCCATCCGGGCTGACCAGCAGGAACATTGTATTACAACTTATTCATCTGGCTAACCAGTGGGAACCCTGCTATGGAATTGGTCTCAGCTCCCTTAAGGGAGCCAAGGCCAATTCTGTAGCACAACAGTGCTCTCAGAATGCACACTGTCTGCACACCAGATAGTGAGTATTTTGAGGGTGCAGGCTGGGAGGCCCCTGCACTACCCATGCCAGGGGCATGGTCCGTACAAGTCCCCCCTGTGGCCCCCAGCACTGTGTTTACACCAGTAATTCCATGGAGCAGTCCCTGCCATGAAAAGGCATGCAAAAACAGGAGTCTTGATCAGCACAGTGGCCCTGAGTTCAGCGCAGCCATGGCTGACCATGAGTCTCACCTCCATCAGCCCATCGGTAACGTTGCTGCTGGCGGTGACAGTGGTCCCCTGATGGTCCGATCCCCAGGGTCGTAATGTGGTGGTCAACCCGCCTGGAGAGCGACGGTCCAACAGCCACTGCAAGTCCAGCGGTTTTTGGACCAGCAGATTTGTAATGAAACCCTTTGTCTTTTTTTGAAAGGTAAACTTTTCTAGCATGGCAAGACATGATGCTGAAGCTACAGAGGGTCACCTGAAGCCAGATATGTTGAGTCCCATGTGATGCAATCTCCTTCACTTTTGACAAACAAATATCCAAGACAGACAAACATGGGTTCTATAGCCACAGAGGACTGTTTGCTACTGTGAAAGCTTAACAAGTTCATCTACTCTCAAGCCTTACAATCAGACTTAGAGCCACAATATGACACTGCAGGACCACCAAAGCCGCTGGAAGGATGGTGCCGTAAGGCAGGCGGCAACCCCCCAGTCATATTACAATGAACATTGCATTACAGGAGATCAGACAACTGGCCTTTTGTTGTGTGCGGCAGGGTTTATTCCTTAGTACACGTGTTACTTAAAAGTCAGGACTGATTTGTGCGAACATGAAAGCATTTACTCTTGTGCATGTGTGTGTGTGTGTGTGTGTGTGTGATATAGGACCTAGAAAACAAACTAATATTTAAACTAATAATTCAAACTTGAATGGCACTAGAAATGGGTACATTTGCCTTCTTCCTGTGTGTTTCTGCAACATACACACTGCTGCTGGCAATAATACAAGAAGTTTCATAGGAGTTCTCCCCGTTACATAGAGAAAATGTTAGAAAAAAGTATAAAGGGTAGGTGTGAGAACCTTAGAGGGGCAAGCAGAGAGACTGATTGCTAATGAGAAACACTGATATGCCAGTATTTGACTGCAGACCCTATTGCTTTATATGGTATAAGAACACACTTACAGGGTTTACCACAAAAGTAATGATGGAGTTTCAATAACCATTCAACCAAAAACAAAATCATCATGCTGATGAGGTAGGTGGGTTCTACTGAAATTTTCAAGCAAGTAACGTCATTTGAAGCTAAAGAAAGATTAATAGCTTAATTGAAACAAAACAGGAGCTCTGTCTTTTAAATAATTTATGACAATAAAGCTAGCATGATTTATCGTTTAGATGGAAATCCAAGATACCCCTAAATAGACATTAAGGAAAGACATATTTCCTGTAACAAGCACTCCCCTGAGATTTAGGAGATTGGAAATAGAGCAAGTTTATCCACCCTATTATTGGCACACATAGAAGCCCTTTAGTCAAGTTGATTGTTTTTGAGTTTGGACATTGCTTCAGAGTCTCTGAAAGTATTGTAAAAAGAGAAAGAGGCTTGTTCAGCCTTGTAGAAACGTATGCACAATGTGTCAACAAAAACTGACACTATGCAATATACAATTTTGTAACAGTTTATGCAAGTTCAATGTATTAATGAAGTAATACTTTTGCAGCCCAGAATCCGAAAAAACTCAACAACCCAGTATTCTGAGAAATCAGAAGTCCCGACGCCCAACATGACATGCAGTCCGATTCTGCAGTCCACGAAGCAGAAGCTAGTATTTTTTCTTTTTCTCTTCCCAAAAGCCCCTTCCCCTGGAGGACTTAGGAGAGGCAATGTACTCTTCATCGCGGTCACATTAGTCCTCTCCGGGATTGGAAAACTGTCATTGTCCCATCAGAACACCTGGAACTCAGGTGAGTGGCTCGCACAGAGCATGTGAGGCCTTCCTTTCATAGGATAAGATTGGGCTACCTTACTAAATTTAATAAGTGAAAAGGTGTTATTGGGAACAGGTGGAAAAGACATGTTTATCTCAAATGAATTAAAATTTTAAGTCCCCTTTAATGGTGAAGTCAGATTTTAAGTCACAATTCTGAAAATACAACATTTATAAAGTTGGCATTATTTCTCCTAACCATTTGGTGCCTGCAGCCTGTGTCCTAGGTCTGTGTCCTAGGTCACATGACTGTGAATAGAGTGGCAGTTGGATTTTGTATATTTCTCCCTGACAATGAAAAAAAGGAGAGCTAAGTGTGGACAGGATTGGCCATTCTGGCAGGATGGAAGTGGTGGGTCTGTTCCCTGCCCCACTTATATTTCAAAGGGGCTGCCTCCAGCACATTCACAAAGAACTCAACACCAGCCTATAGTCATCACAGACCTCTTGAGGTCTGGGCAGGGGAGGAAGAAAATTTCTAGAACCAGATGTGGGGGAAGTCTAGACGTTTCTACAACTTCAAATATGGACCCTCAGAGTAACTCTTCAGTATTTTCTTGGACATGTGGAAATTGCCTTGTTCTCCAGAGGACTACCCTGCAGCTTTAGATCTTCCTTGTTCCCCAGAGAACTGGCCTCCTGCTTCAGGCATCCCTTGTTCTTCAGGTGACTGCCCTGCTGCTTGAGGCATACTCTACTCTCTGAGAAGGAAGACTGGACCGGTGCATTTATTTCAAGCTATCCTGAGTGGCTCCAAGAGTCAGTTGGCTACCTCATGTTCAGAGCTACAAGGTCTTAATAATCTTAAGAGGCCTCCCTGCAACTGCTTCTCTGACCATCTGGAACAGGACCTGCCTGGACTTGCCAATGGACCTTTGTGAGCCCTGCTGTACTCTCCTGGAGTGCGTTCATGATCCCCAAGAGATGCCTACCAGGTTCTGGACCCATGGCTTGTTTCAGTTGAACTCCTCCTGGGAAATCCTGAAGTTTTGAACTCAGAGCACTGGATTTTGGGAAGTTAACTTTTTTCCAGGGGACTAACCTGGTCCCTGCATCCAGTCGCGGCTCACGACCAGCAGAAGGGGTAGGACAGTGCCTTGTGGGGGGCAGCCCCCCTGACACTTGAATAAACTGTGTCCTGTCTTCTCACAAAGGGTTGCATACCTCCTGTAGTTAACCTGGAGCCAGGGCCAAGAAGGCAGACCACCTGTTCATTGCACAGGCATGCCTCTAGAAGCTTCTCCCCACTTCAGAGGCACAACTGGGTATACTTACTGGACCTCAGACACCAACTATTCAGTGCACTTCTGGACTTATGGATACTGCCAGGAAGAAGGACGGCTGTGCTGCTTAAAGGACTGGCACTCTGTTGGACTGTTGCTCAGAAGGACTTTTGCCCTGCTGTGCTGATCTGCTGCCCTCTTATCTGGGTGAGAAGGACTTGACCTGCATCTCTTGAACCTAGAACCAAGATTGACTCCAAGGGCTAGTTGGATGGCCTCCTAATCTGAATCTATTTGACACAATAGACTACAAAAAACCTTGAGGCTGTACCTGGACTCTGTCATCTGTGAGTCAAGCCTGCCAAGTGGTGCTACCTCTGTCTTAGACCCTTGGAAGTGGGCCTTGTGTGTTCTTCCAGCCTCATTGGAGCCAGCCGAACCAACGCATAACCTCTGCTGTGCGGTTCAAACCTGAGCAAAGCCAGTGCCTTTCTGCTGCTGCTGGATTGGACCTATTGCAAAAACCTGCATCGTAAACCATCAGAACTGCCACTGCACGACGCATCCTTAACCAGGCCATCGCATTCCTCATTGATGGTAGCTGGAAGGTGACGCTGGACTATGCATCATGGCCTCACAGCTCCTCGGAACTGACACATTGCTCCTACTGCACACCCCAAGCCCCGTTGGCGAGATCCTCAGTGGTGATGCAAGCCCTCACATCACAGCCTTGACTCATCTCAGAACAATGCATTGCTTCGGTTGAGCATTGCACCTCCGAAGTACATCCTCGCAATTGTACACAAAAAGAATTTAAGGTACTTTGTTCAGCGGGCCTCACTGGGTCCTTGCAGCCGGCCCTTGTTCCATCGCAGTCAGTCTGAGGTTTTGTCCTTGTCCTGGCCCCACTGGCCAGATATCCACAGTTGGCGCTTTTTGATTTTTGATCCAATTCTCACTAGAATATTTAAAATTTCATATCTCAGGTCCTATTTATTAGATTTTTGTCATTTTGGTCTTGTTTTATTTATTAGAGAAAGTTTAATTTTTAATGACTGATCTGTGCCAAGTTACCAGAGGGTTCAGCATAGATTAACATAGTGTTGGCTTGTGCCTCACCCTGGTAATGGTTGTGGTTAAGGTTTGAGCATGGCTGACACTCCTGTCAACCAGAAACTCAATTTCTCACAGGCCCTCAACACAGGAATAGAGGTTATATATATACAAATATTAGCTGATAAACACAAATATGCACATTTACACAAAATAGGGTGTGCCACAAAATAATGTACACAAAATACATCTGATCCAAGCAAACTATCCCTTTGGGAAAAATATACAGGTCAGAGAAAATGTGGCATAGATGGTGACAGCTCCATGTAGTTTGACTCATGGACATAGGTATAGGAAGTCAAGATACTGGGATTAATGCAAAAGCAAGTAACTATTTTTTTAGTACACATTTTGTTTTTGTGAGTCAACGCCACGTCTGGTATATAGAATTAGTACTGCATCATGACTTTGACTAAGTTTCCGAAGGCATGCCTGTCTCTGCTAAATGATGTTCAAAATGGACTCTATACACAGGATGCTGCTCCTCTCAGGTTATGTTTTATGTTTTTATTTGCTCTTTGTTGCAATGGTCCTGCATGTTGAGTTAAGATATCTTTCTCCCTGCACCTTTGTTAGAAACAAAACTTGGAGAAAAAAGGTTTTTTGAAGTTTTTGTTTTTTTCCTGGCCAAAAAGGATACATTGGTGGTAGTGAGAGTGGTTTGTGTTCTAGATAGTTCCGTAATCTACTGTGAGTTTTCCCTGCTGCTATGTATAAAATCCAAACATACATCTGCCATTTATATTATGGTTAGTAGTGCTGGGTGTAGCTTCAAGGATTGTGCACTTTTGTTTCTCTATTAGTGTGGCGTGTGGTATTTAGGCTTCTCTGTTCTAGAGTAATGCAGCAGTTGCATGGGGAACTACTGTGGACAATTAGTGTGAGAGCAGAAAGATGCTTGATGTTCCTTCAGGGATGATATGTCCTATGGCTTCTCTGTCTCTCCCATCTTATTTCATACTAAGGAAGCATTGAGTTTCATTTTTGCACCTCTATTGATGTTGTGTACAGTTTTTGGGACATAGCATTGCGTTGATAGATGATTTTCAGCCCAAACAATGAATGCATGTGGTCAATGATATAAAGGCAATAATGGAAATGAATGTGACCATGCAGGTTTTAACTGGAAGAAGATTATTACAGCAATGATATCGCCTAAGCGGAGTGCTCCATTCAATTTACTAACAGCGACCAGGAACAGACTACTTATGTTGGACTATTTTTGCACTGGATGTTGTGGCTGTGGGTATGTCTAAACAAATCAAGAATGATGACAGGCAAGCATAGTCCAGTTTGCACTACACACACATCCTTTCTCAAGCCACTGAAAATCCAGATCTAAAGTTTGTTGGGTATGGTCCTTTCTGCAGGGTCATCCCCAAGCTTTTTACCTTCCTCCTCCTACATTTTGCTGAGTTCCTTTTTATTAGCCTTCATACTCTGTGCACTTTACCACTGCTAACCAGGGATAAATTGTTTGTGCTTTCTGCTCAAAACATGGTAACATTGGCTTTATACCCAAGTGAGATATTTAATTCACTTTTAAGTCCCTAGTAAAGTGCACTACATGTGGCCAGGGCCCGTAAATGAAATACTACTTTGTGGCCTGCAGCACTGATTGTGCCACCCGCTTAGGTGGCCCTTTAAATATGGCCCAGGACTGCCTTTGCAGAGCCTGTGTGTGCAGTTTGAACCTGCCATTTAGACCTGGCAAAATAAATGCTCTGCGAGGCCCAAACCTTCCTTTTTAGGGTTGAGAGCAAAGTGCTCTGTCCCTGGTGTAATCTCTCTGTGGGCTTTTAACCACGCCCATGTCACACCCATCAGTTTGGTTGGTTTTTTAAATTTGCTTGATTTTATTATCGAAAGGCATGTACATGTCATGCTTTTTCCGGTGTTTAGCCCTCCTCAAGCGCACCGGCCAACTACAGCAAAGATACAAGGCTCCATGTTTTCCGTATTGTTTCTGGACTACTTCTTCTTTTTATTGCATAGGCAGTGTGATCTCGCTGTGCACTAATCGAATGTTTGAATGACATCGACCCTGTTACATGGATATTTGCACTTATGCCGGTTACATGGATAATTGCACTTTTGGCGATATGTTCCACTGCAAGCAAACTTCTGTTTCCTTTTGTGTGTCTGATTTGTGCTCATGGCGGCCATTGGCTCGCTTATGTGAAACTGTTTTACTTTTCATTTTCACTTTACGTGGCAAGAAAAGTCCGGTTAGCTATGTGAAACTGTTTTCCATTTCACTTTCAGCTAATGTGGCAAGAAAAGTCTGGTTAGGAGTTTACAATGCTAATAGCTTTAACTTGTTGTTACTTGCTAGCGCTGGCAAAGCCAGTCAGTCATGTTTCAATGCAGTACACATCATTTTCTCTTGTACAGCATGCCAACAGCCTTTATGAAGGCTATTTTCTAAGAGATGGTATTGAGAAGGGCAGGCACATTTTCTTCTGCCTCAACAGCTTTCTCTCTTTTATTTAGAATGCTGTTTTAGGCTACAAAGGCAAACATCAAGGTCTAAATACACAAAGTACTATACAATGAGACAACCAAAACCAGAAACTAACTCAACCTTTACCTCACACCATTTATTGACAGTAGCAGCAACATTCCTACTGAGATGCTGGGGAACATAACAATGGTGTGTACATCCAGTTTGAATAGAATGTGTGCAAAAACAAAGTGCTTCGTTCTCATTGTTGCTTTTCTGTTTGTCTTGTAACGCTTCTGTTAGCTTCTCACTGATGTATTGTATGGTTGGTGCTGCACAACAAGCATTGGCAAAAGCGATATGCCTGCAGTTGGGAAGCTTGGGCAATGGTAACGCATCTTGTTTATTGCAAACATATGTTACAAAATAAACAACAAATGTTGTCACCTTCATGGAGTGACCATACATTTGCAATTAAAAAACCTGTAAATATGTTTAAGCATTTTTTATAATTTGAATAGAACAGTACAGGTGCTTCCTATCAGAGGTGCACAGTTTAAAAATGGGTATAGAATGCTTTTATAATATTGATGCACATCATTACATGGGAAATATGATTCTTAATGACACAAAGAAAATTTACTGTTGAATTTAGGTTACTTGTATCTGAAGACTTAGTTAAATACTCCAAGAAGACAAAAATAAAGAAAGCGTAAAGAATGGAAAGTCATTAAATAATTGTTCCTTTAAAACTGTTGCCGCATATACTCGTAAGCCAGGGCTACTAGAGGCTGAAGTGCTCGCTGTAAGTGAATGGGGGGAGGAGCATTGGTCTTCTAGTGTCTCAGCTCACAATTTAAATGGTAATAGCTTCTCATTAGTGGCCAGGTTCTGGGGTTTTAATTTTAATATAAACAGTCTGATTTTGATCTGCAACCAGTGCCCAGGCACTAGGATTTAAGATGACAAGATTCCAGGTGTTACCAAAGCTAAGGTTTCATGCCTGTCTTATCCTTGCTAGCTGCTGGACTGTGATTCCTCAGTTTTGTAGAAGATATTGTTATGTCCTCATTTTTAGGTTGAGCATAGCAGTGTGCTAGTGCTGCTTTTCCGATGTGTTGGTATGTGTCTGGGCTTTTAATCATGCCCACCGCACGCCCATTACTATCACTCGTTCTGGGGCTTGCCCTTCAAAGACCCTTTATTTTCGTTGGTAAATGCTTTACGTTTGTCCCTCCTTGGGGCGGTTAAGTTACCGCTTTGGACATCGCCCCTGTTACATGGCTAATTACACATTTGCCAAAACGTTTGACTGCCAGCTAACTTCCTTTTTCTTTTGTGTGCTCCTTCACGCTGATGTCGTGGCACTTTGAATGGGCTCGCTTAAGTGAAACTGTCTTACTTTTCATTTTCAATTTATGTGGCAAAAACAGTCTGGTTAGGAGTTTACAACAATATTAGCTCTAACTCGAGCAAATGCTTGACCCATTACATTGCAAATGCTTGTTAATACATGTATGCCACCCCTCAGGTATGTCATGAGGGCAGGGTGTAATGTATTGAAAAAGTTGGACAGGTAAGTTTGAAAAACCCTTAACTTTGCTCTTCCCTTCTGCAAGGCCGATCTCGCTCATAAAATAACACTGGAGGTGCCTTATTACATTTTATAAGTGTAATTACCAAATGGGAGGAGATAAATGGTTCAACTTTGGCATCTCTGGAATCCTAATTTAATATCCTAATTTATGGTGAAGTCGGGTTTCAAATTGAAAGCCTGAAAATGCCACTTTCAGAAAGTTGGCATTTTCTTGCCTTAGCCATTTGGTGCCTGCAGCCTGACTGTGGGTCACATGACAAGGTAGGGGTGACAGTTGGGCTATGTGTATTTCTTCTAGACAGCCACACACAAAGGGAGCTTAAGTGTGACTGGATGGGCCATCACTGGCAGGATGAGAGTGAGGAGCTTGGCACAACCCCACTTACACCTGAATTGGTTGTGTCCTGTCTCCACACAAAGGGCTGCATAACTTTTCTGCTTATTCTGCAGCCAGGGCAGGGAAGTCATGGCATCTGTGCACTTCAAAGGCGTACCTCTAGAAGCTTCTCTACACCTCAAAGGCACAACTGTGTATACAAGAAGGACCTCAGACACCACCACTTCAGTATACTTCTGGACCTGTGGACACTCTGCCAGGAAGAAGTACTGCTGTGCTACTGATAGGACTTGCACTCTGCTAGACTGCTACTTTGGATGAGCTACTACCCTGCTGTGCTGACCTGCTGCTTGGGGAAGAAGAACCAGACCTGCAACCCATCTTGAACCCAGTACCACAGAGTGACTTAAAGGTCTAGAATGCTGGCCACTTGATCTGAGCCTAGGGGACATAAAAGGCTTCCCAACAACTCCTGGGCCCATCGTCAGTGAGTCCCTAGCCCTCACGTGTCACCTCTCAGGACCTGGACCCTTGGTGTGGCTCTCAAGCTCTTAAAATCAAACTTTTGGGCTTTTCTTGACAGTGAACAGGCCCATTAGCACTAGAACCATGCCATGTGCACAGAACGTCCGTGAAAGCCACTGTCAGTCTGTCTCTTCATACAGCAAGCATCGATCAACCACAGAGGACCACCAATGTGAAGCTCTAGCCTGCTTGTCTGCAATACTTGGCCTGCTCTTTGCTCCATGCCGACCACTGGCCCGAGGCTTTCCTTCCTCGTTGTGATCCTCTCCAACTTGAGAAGATAAACCTTGAGTGGGACTAAGTTGGGACTGTACCCGACCCACGATCCATCACAGTCGGCCTCAACTTTTGACTTTGATCGGTTCAACGCCAGATAGCCACGGTTGGAGCTTTATCTTTATAGAAGCTTTATTACAGTGTATTCTTAAAGAAATCATAACTCCGGTTCTACTGATTAACTTTTTGTAATTTTGGTCTTTTTTTATTCTTTAAATTAAGCTCTGTTTTTCTAACCTGGCTTGGGATATTTTATGTGGTGTTTTCACTGTTTCATTGTTTGAAATGATGAACAAATACTTTACACTTTGCCTCTAAGTTAAGTCTGACTTCTCTGTGCCAAGTTATCAGTAAGTGAGCACAGGTTAATTTGGGTTTGCTGGTACCCTACCCTGACTCAGATTGTGGTTGCTGCTTGACCAGGGCTCACACCCCAGTCAACCAGTAACCCAATTTCTAACATAGTAGTTCACACTATCTGTGCAGTTCATTACACAACATACTTGAACAAGCCTTACAGACACTCACATTGGATTATGCCTACTACATCAAATACACACCACTGCAGCAAAAACAAATACAAAAAAAATCTAATTATGAAATTTGTTCCACCCATTGCCACGTTTATATTCCCAAACTAATATTTATGTTGATGTGCTCATAGAATGCACACCGCAGTCCTCTCTGTTGTCATGCTTGGTTGGCAAGGGAAAGTAATCCCAAAGGCAAGGTTAATAGCTCGGAAACCATGTTGAAAAGCACTACAAAACCTTACAGTATATTGGTTCAATGAATACATCCCGACCTGAGCCTTTAACTATTACATAAATGGAGCGTATGAGAGACTGCACATCTTACAAAGATTTCTGAAGCTATTTAACTTTTCACTGACAATGATTTGGCCTAGTTAATCAGCCCTGCCAATCTTCCTTGCATCGGCTTCCTGTCAGATTTAAAATGGATGTTGAAAGTCAAGTTTGCGTTGAAAGAGACTGAAGCACCTTGTAAACACCCCGGCCCTCCTCCCGCTCGGTGTCCCGGTCTCCCCTCACTGCTCCAGCGCCCAGCCACAATCTGTACACAAGCTGATTAAACTTTGTTTCAACTCAACGGAGCTCCCTGAGGTGTGAGACTTTCAGCTTCTGTCTTTCAGGCCTTTGAAAGAAACACGGGCAGGAAGTATCCAGGGACATCACGTTCTGCTTCTAATTAACATGCCTATTTTGGCGCGGTCACTGTCAACTTCTGAATCTTCATGTTAGAATTAAACATGAATCGTTTTCAGCCTATCTCCTGCTAGTCTGAAGCCATATCCGAAAACTGCCAAATACTATCTTTTTAATATTTACTCGTTAATCCCTGACTATAGAGGGAGACCCATGATTTTTATGCAATCATAATTTCCCTTTATTATTGTATTGCATTTATTTATATATCCATGTTATTCTAATAGCATTAGGTTTAAGTAAAATGTATTTT
This sequence comes from Pleurodeles waltl, assembly GCF_031143425.1. Taxonomy (NCBI): domain Eukaryota; kingdom Metazoa; phylum Chordata; class Amphibia; order Caudata; family Salamandridae; genus Pleurodeles; species Pleurodeles waltl. The sequence goes on from NC_090443.1 coordinate 250,008,441, forward strand.
AAGTATTCATTTCAATCTCCTATTTTAAGTATTTTATGGTGCTAGTTTTTTTCCCAGTATCATAAAACGCATTAACCTGCTCTTGACCTTTCTCTTGTCTATGAAACTAAGGCCCAGATTTATACTTGTTTTGCATTGAATTAGCCTCATTTATTTATGCTAATTCAGCGCAAACCTAACTCCAAATCTATACTTTGGCGCTAGACCCTTCTGGCGCCAAAGTTATGGAGTTAAAGTCATTTTTTGCTATTGGGCAACTACCTTGCGTCAATGAGATGGCCCAGGTGCCTTATTTATCCTCCCATGCAAAAATGATGCATGGGAGAGAGGCGGGCCTAAATAATTATTTAATGCCTGGGCCAGGGCAGGTGTTGGGGGGATGTGGACCCATTTCCATGGTGGGACACCATGGAATAAGGCCACAGGTGCCCTCCCCAGGCCCCAGGGACACCCCCACCCACACCAGAGGGAGAGCGGAGGATGGGGGACCCCATCCCAGGTAAGTATCAGTAAGTTTGGGTGAATACTTTTTTTTTTTTAAGTGCCCCCCTACATGGCACTGGATGCCATGGCCATGCCCAGGGGACCTTTGCCCCCCGTGCTAGCCATTGGGGTGGTGGGCATGACTTATGTCTTTTATAAGCATCAAGAAATGACGCTAGGCTGGTTAGAGTCATCTTTTTTACTCTAACCAGCCTAACATCATTTTTTGGTGCAAAACCCCCTTCTCCCATATCGCCACACCCACCCTTGACGTTAAACCATCCGTCTTGGAATGGCGCTAATCGGCGGTAAACTTTTTTATGCAAAACTGTGTTAGAACAGTTTTGCGTGAAAAAGTATAAATTTGGGCCTTGATGTTTTCGTGTTCTAAGTCTTGTGTTTTATCAATGTTCATGATTGTATAAAATATAAAATAAATCTTTTTCAGCACTTCTGATGCTAAATTGTAATATATAATGCAAGTTCAGAATTGTACTTTTAAACAAATTGATGTGAAATATGCTAAGGAATATATATTTAACTTCACACCAGGAAATAAATATTTGTGTGACCATCACCATCGACATTTGTTTAAAACACACAACAAAAGAAGCATGCTTTCTAGCTATGCCCATCTTTGGAGAAGTGACCAACCCATTTCCTCTGAAGTGCATCACACACCCCAGACAGCTTTATCAATGCAGACAAGTTCATTTGTTTACATATTGCAACAATTCAAAATATATTGTAAGGAAAGAAACCATCTGTAATTACAATAAAATAGAAACCACAATCAGTACATTTTATCACCAGAGCAAGACAGAGATAATGTACAAAGTGAAATTAACGTGCTATAACAAAGAATTACGTTGAGAATAAGCAATAATAAAATAACAGGAAACATAATATTAAAAGACGTCATGTTGTAAAATATTATTCTAGTGCTGAAAACATACTAGAAGCTATCAAAACACTCAACAATTTAAAACTGCTTCTTCGCTGCCAGGCCTTTTCCTCCTCCTGTGCCAGGCCTTTTTTTGCCTATTTGGAATAGTTCTCGCTTAGGCCCTCATAACTTTTTGTCCACATAAGCTACCCTTGCCAAATTTGCATCCTGTTTTTCCAACATCCTAGGGATTCTAGAGGTACCCAGACTTCAGGGGTTCAGGGGTTCCCCTGAAGGAGGCCAAGAAATTAGCCAAAATACAGTGAAAATTTCGATTTTTTTCAAACAAATTGGAAAAAGGGGCTGCAGGAGAAGGCTTGTGGTTTTTTCCCTGAAAATTGCATTAACAAAGGGTTTGTGGTGCTAAAATCACCAGCTTCCCGGCTTTCAGGAACAGGCAGACTTGAATCAGGAAACCCAATTTTTCAACCCAATTTTGGCATTTTTTCTGAGACATACCCCATTTTTAAGATTTTTTGTGCTTTCAGCCTCCTTCCAGTCAGTGACAGAAATGGGCATGAAACCAATGCTGGATCCCAGAAACCTAATCATTTCTGAAAAGTAGACACAATTCTGAATTCAGCAAGGGGGTAATTTGTGTAGATCCTACAAGGGTTTCCCACAGAAAATAACAACTGAAAAAAAGAAATTGAAATTGAGGCAAAAACAACAGCAAATTTTCTCTACGTTTTACTCTGTATCTTTTTCCTGCGATGTTAGATTTTTTGAAGCAATATACCGTTACGTCTGTTAGACTCTCCTGGTTGTGGGGATATATAGGGCTTGTAGGTTCATCAAGAACCCTAGGTACCCAGAGCCAATAAATGAGCTGCACCCTGCAGTGGGTTTTCATTCTATACCGGGTATACAGCAATTCATTTGCTGAAATATAAAGAGTGAAAAATAGCTATCAAGAAAACGTTTGTATTTCCAAAATAGGCACAAGATAAGGTGTTGAGGAGCAGTGGTTATTTGCACATCTCTGAATTCCGGAGAGTCCATACTAGCATGTGAATTACAGGACATTCCTCAAATAGACGTCTTTTTTACACACTCTCTTATATTTGGAAGGAAAAAATGTAGAGAAAGACAATGTATGACTTTGTCTATGTAATGTATGTTCCCCCAAGTCTCCCGATAAAAATGGTACCTCACTTGTATGGATAGGCCTAGCGCCCGCGACAGGAAATGCCCCAAAACACAATGTGGACACATCCCATTTTTCTACAGAAAACAGAGGTGTTTTTTGCAAAGTGCCTACCTGTAGATTTTGGCCTCTAGCTCAGCTGGCACCTAGGGAAACCTACCAAACCTGTGCATTTTTTAAAACTAGAGACCTAGGGGAATCCAAAATTGGGTGACTTGTGGGGCTCTGACCAGGTTCTGTTACCCAGAATCCTTTGAAAACCTCCAAATTTGGCTAAAAAAACACTTTTTCCTCACATTTCGGTGACAGAAAGTTCTGGAATCTGAGAGGAACCACAAATTTCCTTCCACCCAGCGTTCCCCCAAGTCTCCTGATATAAATTATACCTCACTTGTGTGGGTAGGCCTAGCGTGCACGACAGGAAATGCCCCGAAACACAATGTGGACACATCCCATTTTTCTACAGAAAAACAGAGGTGTTTTTTGCAAAGAGCCTACCTGTAGATTTTGGCCTCTAGCTCAGCTGGCACATAGGGAAACCTACTAAACCTGTGCATTTTTTAAAACTAGAGACCTAGGGGAATCCGAGATTGGGTGACTTGTGGGGCTCCGCCCAGGTTCTGTTACCCAGAATCCTTTGCAAACCTCAGAATTTGGCTAAAAAAACAAGTTTCCCTCACATTTCGGTGACAAAAAGTTCTGGAATCTGAGAGGAGCCTCAAATTTCCTTCCACCCAGCGTTCCCCCAAGTCTCCCGATAAAAATGACACCTCACTTGTGTGGGTAGGCCTAGCGCCTGCAACAGGAAATGCCCCAAAACACAACGTGGACGCATCCCATTTTTCTACAGAAAAGAGAGGTGTTTTTTGCAAAGTGCCTACCTTGAGATTTTGGCCTCTAGCTCAGCCGGCACCTAGGGAAACCTACCAAACCTGTGCATTTTTTAAAACTAGAGAGCTAGGGGAATCCAAGATTGGGTGACTTGTGGGGCTCCGACCAGGTTCTGTTACCCAGAATCCTTTGAAACCTCCAAATGTGGCTAAAAAAAGAAGATTTTCCTCACATTTCGGTGACAGAAAGTTCTGGAATCTGAGAGGAGCCACAAATTTCCTGCCACCTAGTGTTCCCCCAAGTCTCCCGATAAAAATGATACCTCACTTGTGTGGGTAGGCCTAGCGCCTGCGACAGGAAATGCCCCAAAACACAACGTGTACACATCACATTTTTCTACAGAAAACAGTGGTGTTTTTTGAAAAATGCCTACCTGTAGATTTTGGCCTCTAGCTCAGCCGGCACCTAGGGAAACCTACCAAACCTGTGCATTTTCGAAAACTAGAGACCTAGGGGAATCCAAGATGGGGTGACTTGTGGGGCTCTGACCAGGTTCTGTTACCCAGAATCCTCTGCAAACCTCAAAATCTGGCTAAAAAAACACTTTTTCCTCACATTTCGATGAGAGAAAGTTCTGGAATCTGAGAGGAGCAACAAATTTCATTGCACCCAGCGTTCCCCCAAGTCTCCCGATAAAAATGATACCTCACTTGTGTGGTTAGGCATAGCGCCCACAACAGGAAATGCCCCAAAACACAACGTGGACACATCCCATTTTTCTACAGAAAACAGAGGTGTTTTTTGCAAAGTGCCTACCTGTAGATTTTGGCCTCTAGCTCAGCCGGCACCTAGGGAAACCTACCAAACATGTGCATTTTTTAAAACTAGAGACCTAGGGGAATCTAAGAGGGGGTGACTTGTGGGGCTCTGACCAGGTTCTGTTACCCAGAATCCTTTGCAAACCTAAAAATTGGGCTAAAGAAACACTTTTTCCTCACATTTCGGTGAGAGAACGTTCTGGAATCTGAGAGGAGCAACAAATTTCATTCCACCCAGCGTTCCCCCAAGTCTCCCGATAAAAATTATACCTCACTTGTGTGGGTAGGCATAGAGCCCACAACAGGAAATGCCCCAAAACACAACGTGGACACATCCCATTTTTCTACAGAAAACAGAGGTGTTTTTTGCAAAGTGCCTACCTGTAGATTTTGGCCTCTAGCTCAGCCGGCACCTAGGGAAACTCACCAAACCTGTGCATTTTTTAAACTAGAGACCTAGGGGAATCCAAGATGGGGGGACTTGTGGGGCTCCGACCAGATTCTGTTACCCAGAATCCTTTGCAAACCTCAACATTTGGCTAATAAAACATGTTTTCCTCACATTTCGGTGACAGAAAGTTCTGGAATCTGAGAGGAGCCACAAATTTCCTTCCACCCAGAGTTCCCCCAAGTCTCCCGATCAAAATGACACCTAACTTGTGTGGGTAGGCCTAGCGCCTGCAACAGAAAATGCCCCAAAACACAACGTGGACGCATCCCATTTTTCTACAGAAAAGAGAGGTGTTTTTTGCAAAGTGCCTACCTTGAGATTTTGGCCTCTAGCTCAGCCGGCACCTAGGGAAACCTACCAAACCTGTGCATTTTTGTAAACTAGAGAGCTAGGGGAATCCAGAATTGGGTGACTTGTGGGGCTCTGACTAGTTTCTGTTACCCAGAATCCTTTGCAAACCTCAAAATTTGAAGAAAAAAAACACTTTTTCCTCACATTTCGGTGACAGAAAGTTCTGGAATCTGAGAGGAACCACAAATTTCCTTCCACCCAGCGTTCCCTTAAGTCTCCCGATAAAAATTATACCTCACTTGTGTGGGTAGGCCTAGCGCTCGCGACAGGATATGCCCCAAAACACAACATTGACACATCCCATTTTTCTACAGAAAACAGAGGTGTTTTTTGCAAAGTGCCTACCTGTAGATTTTGGCCTCTAGCTCAGCCGGCACCTAGGGAAAACTACCAAACCTGTGCATTTTTTAAAACTAGAGACCTAGGGGAATCCAAGATGGGGTGACTTGTGGGGCTCCGACCAGGTTCTGTTACCCAGAATACTTTGAAACCTCAAAATGTGGCTAAAAAAAACAAGATTTTCCACACATTTCGGTAACAGAAAGTTCTGGAATCTGAGAGGAGCCACAAATTTCCTGCCACCCAGCGTTCCCCCAAGTCTCCCGATAAAAATGTTACCTCACTTGTGTGGGTAGGCCTAGCGCCTGCGACAGGAAATGCCCCAAAACACAACGTGGACACATCACATTTTTCTACAGAAAATAGAGGTGTTTTTTGCAAAGTGCCTACCTGTAGATTTTGGCCTCTAGCTCAGCCGGCACCTAGGGATACCTAACAAACCTGTGCATTTTTAAAAACTAGAGACCTAGGGGAATCCAAGATGGGGTGACTTGTGGGGGTCTGACCAGGTTCTGTTACCCAGAATCCTTTGCAAACCTCAAAATTTGGCTAAAAAAACACTTTTTCCTCACATTTCGGTGACAGAAAGTTCTGGAATCTGAGATGAGCAACAAATGTAATTCCACCCAGCGTTCCCCCAAGTCTCCCGATAAAAATGATACCTCACTTGTGTGGGTAGGCCTAGCGCCCACGACAGGAAATACCCCAAAACACAACGTGGACACATCCCATTTTTCTACAGAAAACAGAGGTGTTTTTTGAAAAGTGCCTACCTGTAGATTTTGGCCTCTAGCTCAGCCGGCACCTAGGGAAACTCACCAAACCTGTGCATTTTTGAAAACTAGAGACCTAGGGGAATCCAAGATGGGGTGACTTTTGGGGCTCCGACCAGGTTCTGTTACCCAGAATCCTTTGCAAACCTCAAAATTTGGCTAATAAAACACGTTTTCCTCACATTTCGGTGACAGAAAGATCTGGAATCTGAGAGGAGCCACAAATTTCCTTCCACCCAGCGTTCCCCCAAGTCTCCCGATCAAAATGATACCTCACTTGTGTGGGTAGGCCTAGCGCCTGCAACAGGAAATGCCCCAAAACACAACGTGGACGCATCCCATTTTTCTACAGAAAAGAGAGGTGTTTTTTGCATGCAAAGTGCCTACCTTGAGATTTTGGCCTCTAGTTCAGCCGGCACCTAGGGAAACCTACCAAACCTGTGCATTTTTGAAAACTAGAGACCTAGGGGAATCCAAGATGCGGTGACTTGTGGGGCTCCGACCTGGTTTTGTTACCCAGAATCCTTTGCAAACCTCAAAATTTGGCTAATAAAACACGTTTTCTTCATATTTCGGTGACAGAAAGTTCTGGAATTTGAGAGGAGCCACAAATTTCCTTCTACCCATCGTTCCCCCGAGTCTCCCGATCAAAATGATACCTCACTTGTGTGGGTACACCTAGTGCCTGCGACAGGAAATGCCCCAAAACACAACGTGGACAAATCCCATTTTTCTACAGAAAACAGAGGTGTTTTTTGCAAAGTGCCGACCTTGAGAGTTTGGACTCTAGCTCAGCCGACACCTATGGAAACCTACCAAACCTGTGCATTTTTTTAAACTAGAGACCTAGGGGAATCTAAGATGGGGTGACTTGTGGGGCTCTGACCAGGTTCTGTTACCCAGAATCCTTTGCAAACCTCAAAATTTGGCTAAAGAAACACGTTTTCCTCACATTTCGGTGACAGAAAGTTCTGGAATCTGAGAGGAGCCACAAATTTCCTTCCACCCAGCGTTCCCCCAAGTCTCCCGATCAAATTGATACCTCACTTGTGTGGGTAGGCCTAGCGCCTGCGACAGGAAATGCCCCAAAACACAACGTGGACACATCCCATTTTTCTACAGAAAACAGAGGTGTTTCTTGTAAAGTGCCTACCTTGAGAGTTTGGACTCTAGCTCAGCCGACACCTAGGGAAACCTACCAAACCTGTGCATTTTTTAAAACTAGAGACCTAGAGGAATCCAAGATGGGGTGACTTGTGGGGCTCTGACCAGGTTCTGTTACCCAGAATCCTTTGCAAACCTCAAAATGTGGCTAAAACAACACGTTTTCCACACATTGCGGTGACATAAAGTTCTGGAATCTGAGAGGAGCCACAAATTTCCTTCCACCCAGCGTTCCCCCAAGTCTCCCTATAAAAATGATACCTCACTTGTGTGGGTAGGCCTAGTGCCTGCGACAGGAAATGCCCCAAAACACAACGTAGACACATCACATTTTTCTACAGGAAAGAGAGGTGTTTTTTGCAAAGTGCCTACCTTGAGATTTTGGCCTCTAGCTCAGCCGGCACCTAGGGAAACCTACCACACCTGTGCATTTTTTAAAACTAGTGACCTAGGGGAATCCAAGATGGGGTGACTTGTGGGGCTCTGACCAGGTTCTGTTACCAGAATCCTTTGCAAACCTCAAAATGTGGCTAAAAAACACGTTTTCCTCACATTTCGGTGACAGAAAGTTCTGGAATCTGAGAGGAGCCACAAATTTCTTTCCACCCAGCGTTCCCCCAAGCCTACCGATAAAAATGATACCTCACTTGTGTGGGTAGCCTAGCGCCTGCAACAGGAAATGCCCCAAAATACAACGTGGACACATCCCATTTTTCTACAGAAAACAGAAGTGTTTTTTGCAAAGTGCCTACCTGTAGATTTTGGCCTCTAGCTCAGCCGGCACCTAGGGAAACCTAACAAACCTGTGCATTTTTTAAAACTAGAGACCTAGGGGAATCTAAGATGGGGTGACTTGTGGGGCTCTGACCAGGTTCTGTTACCCAGAATCCTTTGCAAACCTCAAAATGTGGCTAAAACAACACGTTTTCCACACATTGCGGTGACAAAAAGTTCTGGAATCTGAGAGGAGCCACAAATTTCCTTCCACCCAGTGTTCCCCCAAGTCTCCCGATAAAAATGATACCTCACTTGTGTGGGTAGGCCTAGCGCCTGCGACAGGAAATGCCCCAAAACACAACGTGGACACATCACATTTTTCTACAGAAAAGAGAGGTGTTTTTTGCAAAGTGCCTACCTTGAGATTTTGGCCTCTAGCTCAGCCGGCACCTAGGGAAACCTACCAAACCTGTGCATTTCTGAAAACTAGAGACCTAGGGGAATCCAAGATGGGGTGACTTGTGGGGCTCTGACCAGGTTCTGTTACCCAGAATCCTTTGCAAACCTCAAAATGTGGCTAAAAAACACGTTTTCCTCACATTTCGGTGACAGAAAGTTCTGAAATCTGAGAGGAACCACAAATTTCTTTCCACCCAGCGTTCCCCCAAGCCTCCCGATAAAAATTATACCTCACTTGTGTGGGTAGACCTAGCGCCTGCGACAGGAAATGCCCCAAAATACAACGTGGACACATCCCATTTTTCTACAGAAAACAGAAGTGTTTTTTGCAAAGTGCCTACCTGTAGATTTTGGCCTCTAGCTCAGCCGGCACCTAGGGAAACTCACCAAACCTGTGCATTTTTGAAAACTAGAGACCTAGGGGAATCCAAGATGGGGTGACTTGTGGGGCTCCGACCAGGTTCTGTTACCCAGAATCCTTTGCAAACCTCCAAATGTGGCTAAAAAACACGTTTTCCTCACATTTCGGTGACAGAAAGTTCTGGAATCTGAGAGGAGCCACAAATTTCCTTCCACCCAGCGTTCCCCCAAGCCTACCGATAAAAATGATACCTCACTTGTGTGGGTAGACCTAGCGCCTGCGACAGGAAATGCCCCAAAATACAACATGGACACATCCCATTTTTCTACAGAAAACAGAAGTGTTTTTTGCAAAGTGCCTACCTGTAGATTTTGGCCTCTAGCTCAGCCGGCACCTAGGGAAACTCACCAAACCTGTGCATTTTTGAAAACTAGAGACCTAGGGGAATCCAAGATGGGGTGACTTGTGGGGCTCCGACCAGGTTCTGTTACCCAGAATCCTTTGCAAACCTCAAAATTTGGCTAATAAAACACGTTTTCCTCACATTTCGGTGACAGAAAGTTCTGGAATCTGAGAGGAGCCACAAATTTCCTTCCACCCAGCGTTCCCCCAAGCCTACCGATAAAAATGATACCTCACTTGTGTGGGTAGGCCTAGCGCCTGCAACAGGAAATGCCCCAAAACACAACGTGGACACATCACATTTTTCTACAGAAAAGAGAGGTGTTTTTTGCAAAGTGCCTACCTTGAGATTTTGGCCTCTAGCTCAGCCGGCACCTAGGGAAACCTACCAAACTTGTGCATTTCTGAAAACTAGAGACCTAGGGGAATCCAAGATGGGGTGACTTGTGGGGCTCTGACCAGGTTCTGTTACCCAGAATCCTTTGCAAACCTCAAAATGTGGCTAAAAAACACGTTTTCCTCACATTTCGGTGACAGAAAGTTCTGAAATCTGAGAGGAGCCACAAATTTCCTTCCACCCAGCGTTCCCCCAAGCCTCCCGATAAAAATTATACCTCACTTGTGTGGGTAGACCTAGCGCCTGCGACAGGAAATGCCCCAAAATACAACGTGGACACATCCCATTTTTCTACAGAAAACAGAAGTGTTTTTTGCAAAGTGCCTACCTGTAGATTTTGGCCTCTAGCTCAGCCGGCACCTAGGGAAAATCACCAAACCTGTGCATTTTTGAAAACTAGAGACCTAGGGGAATCCAAGATGGGGTGACTTGTGGGGCTCCGACCAGGTTCTGTTACCCAGAATCCTTTGCAAACCTCCAAATGTGGCTAAAAAACACGTTTTCCTCACATTTCGGTGACAGAAAGTTCTGGAATCTGAGAGGAGCCACAAATTTCCTTCCACCCAGCGTTCCCCCAAGCCTATTGATAAAAGTGATACCTCACTTGTGTGGGTAGACCTAGCGCCTGCGACAGGAAATGCCCCAAAATACAACATGGACACATCCCATTTTTCTACAGAAAACAGAAGTGTTTTTTGCAAAGTGCCTACCTGTAGATTTTGGCCTCTAGCTCAGCCGGCACCTAGGGAAACTCACCAAACCTGTGAATTTTTGAAAACTAGAGACCTAGGGGAATCCAAGATGGGGTGACTTGTGGGGCTCCGACCAGGTTCTGTTACCCAGAATCCTTTGCAAACCTCAAAATTTGGCTAATAAAACACGTTTTCCTCACATTTCGGTGACAGAAAGTTCTGGAATATGAGAGGAGCCACAAATTTCCTTCCACCCAGCGTTCCCCCAAGCCTACCGATAAAAATGATACCTCACTTGTGTGGGTAGGCCTAGCGCCTGCGACAGGAAATGCCCCAAAATACAACGTGGACACATCCCATTTTTCTACAGAAAACAGAAGTGTTTTTTGCAAAGTGCCTACCTTGAGAGTTTGGACTCTAGCTCAGCCGACACCTAGGGAAACCTACCAAACCTGTGCATTTTTTAAAACTAGAGACCTAGAGGAATCCAAGATGGGGTGACTTGTGGGGCTCTGACCAGGTTCTGTTACCCAGAATCCTTTGCAAACCTCAAAATGTGGCTAAAACAACACGTTTTCCACACATTGCGGTGACAAAAAGTTTTGGAATCTGAGAGGAGCCACAAATTTTCTTCCACCCAGCGTTCCCCCAAGTCTCCCGATAAAATTGATACCTCACTTAAGTGGGTAGGCCTAGCGCCTGCGACAGGAAATGCCCCAAAACACAACGTGGACACATCCCATTTTTCTACAGAAAACAGAGGTGTTTTTTGCAAAGTGCCTACCTTGAGAGTTTGGACTCTAGCTCAGCCGACACCTAGGGAAACCTACCAAGCCTGTGCATTTTTTAAAACTAGAGACCTAGAGGAATCCAAGATGGGGTGACTTGTGGGGCTCTGACCAGGTTCTGTTACCCAGAACCCTTTGTAAACCTCAAAATGTGGCTAAAACAAAACGTTTTCCACACATTGCGGTGACAAAAAGTTCTGGAATCTGAGAGGAGTCACAAATTTCCTTCCACCCAGCGTTCCCCCAAGTCTCCCGATAAAAATGATACCTCACTTGTGTGGGTAGGCCTAGCGCCTGCGACAGGAAATGCCCAAAAACACAACGTGGACACATCCCATTTTTCTACAGAAAACAGAGGTGTTTTTTGCAAAGTGCCTACCTTGAGAGTTTGGACTCTAGCTCAGCCGACACCTAGGGAAACCTACCAAACCTGTGCATTTTTTAAAACTAGAGACCTAGAGGAATCCAAGATGGGGTGACTTGTGGGGCTCTGACCAGGTTCTGTTACCCAGAATCCTTTGCAAACCTCAAAATGTGGCTAAAACAACACGTTTTCCACACATTGGGGTGACAAAAAGTTCTGTAATCTGAGAGGAGCCACAAATTTCCTTCCACCCAGCGTTCCCCCAAGTCTCCCGATAAAAATGATACCTCACTTGTGTGGGTAGGCCTAGCGCCTGCGACAGGAAATGCCCCAAAACACAACGTGGACACATCCCATTTTTCTACAGAAAACAGAGGTGTTTTTTGCAAAGTGCCTACCTTGAGAGTTTGGACTCTAGCTCAGCCGACACCTAGGGAAACCTACCAAACCTGTGCATTTTTTAAAACTAGAGACCTAGAGGAATCCAAGATGGGGTGACTTGTGGGGCTCTGACCAGGTTCTGTTACCCAGAATCCTTTGCAAACCTCAAAATGTGGCTAAAACAACACGTTTTCCACACATTGCGGTGACAAAAAGTTCTGGAATCTGAGAGGAGCCACAAATTTCCTTCCACCCAGCGTTCCCCCAAGTCTCCCAATAAAATTGATACCTCACTTAAGTGGGTAGGCCTAGCGCCTGCGACAGGAAATGCCCCAAAACACAACGTGGACACATCCCATTTTTCTACAGAAAACAGAGGTGTTTTTTGCAAAGTGCCTACCTTGAGAGTTTGGACTCTAGCTCAGCCGACACCTAGGGAAACCTACCAAACCTGTGCATTTTTTAAAACTAGAGACCTAGAGGAATCCAAGATGGGGTGACTTGTGGGGCTCTGACCAGGTTCTGTTACCCAGAACCCTTTGTAATCCTCAAAATGTGGCTAAAACAACACGTTTTCCACACATTGCGGTGACAAAAAGTTCTGGAATCTGAGAGGAGCCACAAATTTCCTTCCACCCAGCGTTCCCCCAAGACTCCCAATAAAAATGATACCTCACTTGTGTGGGTAGGCCTAGCGCCTGCGACAGGAAATGCCCCAAAACACAATGTGGACACATCCCATTTTTCTACAGAAAACAGAGGTGTTTTTTGCAAAGTGCCTACCTTGAGAGTTTGAACTCTAGCTCAGCCGACACCTAGGGAAACCTACCAAACCTGTGCATTTTTTAAAACTAGAGACCTAGAGGAATCCAAGATGGGGTGACTTGTGGGGCTCTGACCAGGTTCTGTTACCCAGAATCCTTTGCAAATCTCAAAATGTGGCTAAAACAACACGTTTTCCACACATTGCGGTGACAAAAAGTTCTGTAATCTGAGAGGAGCCACAAATTTCCTTCCACCAAGCGTTCCCCCAAGTCTCCCGATAAAAATGATACCTCGCTTGTGTGGGTAGGCCTAGCGCCTGCGACAGGAAATGCCCCAAAACACAACGTGGACACATCCCATTTTTCTACAGAAAACAGAGGTGTTTTTTGCAAAGTGCCTACCTTGAGAGTTTGGACTCTAGCTCAGCCGACACCTAGGGAAACCTACTAAACCTGTGCATTTTTTAAAACTAGAGACCTAGAGGAATCCAAGATGGGGTGACTTGTGGGGCTCTGACCATGTTCTGTTAGCCAGAATCCTTTGCAAACCTCAAAATGTGGCTAAAACAACACGTTTTCCACACATTGCGGTGACAAAAAGTTCTGGAATCTGAGAGGAGCCACAAATTTCCTTCCACCCAGCGTTCCCCCAAGTCTCCCAATAAAATTGATACCTCACTTAAGTGGGTAGGCCTAGCGCCTGCGACAGGAAATGCCCCAAAACACAACGTGGACACATCCCATTTTTCTACAGAAAACAGAGGTGTTTTTTGCAAAGTGCCTACCTTGAGAGTTTGGACTCTAGCTCAGCCGACACCTAGGGAAACCTACCAAACCTGTGCATTTTTTCAAACTAGAGACCTAGAGGAATCCAAGATGGGGTGACTTGTGGGGCTCTGACCAGGTTCTGTTACCCAGAACCCTTTGTAAACCTCAAAATGTGGCTAAAACAACACGTTTTCCACACATTGCGGTGACAAAAAGTTCTGGAATCTGAGAGGAGCCACAAATTTCCTTCCACCAAGCGTTCCCCCAAGTCTCCCGATAAAAATGATACCTCACTTGTGTGGGTAGGCCTAGCGCCTGCGACAGGAAATGCCCCAAAACACAACGTGGACACATCCCATTTTTCTACAGAAAACAGAGGTGTTTTTTGCAAAGTGCCTACCTTGAGAGTTTGGACTCTAGCTCAGCCGACACCTAGGGAAACCTACCAAACCTGTGCATTTTATAAAACTAGAGACCTAGAGGAATCCAAGATGGGGTGACTTGTGGGGCTCTGACCAGGTTCTGTTACCCAGAATCCTTTGCAAACCTCAAAATGTGGCTAAAACAACACGTTTTCCACACATTGCGGTGACAAAAAGTTCTGGAATCTGAGAGGAGCCACAAATTTCCTTCCACCCAGCGTTCCCCCAAGTCTCCCGATAAAAATGATACCTCACTTGTGTGGGTAGGCCTAGCGCCTGCGACAGGAAATGCCCCAAAACACAACGTGGACACATCACATTTTTCTACAGAAAAGAGAGGTGTTTTTTGCAAAGTGCCTACCTTGAGATTTTGGCCTCTAGCTCAGCCGGCACCTAGGGAAACCTACCAAACCTGTGCATTTCTGAAAATTAGAGACCTAGGGGAATCCAAGATGGGGTGACTTGTGGGGCTCTGACCAGGTTCTGTTACCCAGAATCGTTTGCAAACCTCAAAATGTGGCTAAAAAACACGTTTTCCTCACATTTCGGTGACAGAAAGTTCTGAAATCTGAGAGGAGCCACAAATTTCCTTCCACCCAGCGTTCCCCCAAGCCTACCGATAAAAATTATACCTCACTTGTGTGGGTAGACCTAGCGGCTGCGACAGGAAATGCCCCAAAATACAACGTGGACACATCCCATTTTTCTACAGAAAACAGAAGTGTTTTTTGCAAAGTGCCTACCTGTAGATTTTGGCCTCTAGCTCAGCCGGCACCTAGGGAAACTCACCAAACCTGTGCATTTTTTAAAACTAGAGACCTAGGGGAATCCAAGATGGGGTGACTTGTGGGGCTCCAACCAGGTTCTGTTACCCAGAATCCTTTGCAAACCTCAAAATGTGGCTAAAAAACACGTTTTCCTCACATTTCGGTGACAGAAAGTTCTGGAATCTGAGAGGAGCCACAAATTTCCTTCCACCCAGCGTTCCCCCAAGCCTACTGATAAAAATGATACCTCACTTGTGTGGGTAGACCTAGCGCCTGCGACAGGAAATGCCCCAAAATACAACATGGACACATTCCATTTTTCTACAGAAAACAGAAGTGTTTATTGCAAAGTGCCTACCTGTAGATTTTGACCTCTAGCTCAGCCGGCACCTAGGGAAACTCACCAAACCTGTGCATTTTTGAAAACTAGAGACCTAGGGGAATCCAAGATGGGGTGACTTGTGGGGCTCTGACCAGGTTCTGTTACCCAGAATCCTTTGCAAACCTCAAAATTTGGCTAATAAAACACGTTTTCCTCACATTTCGGTGACAGAAAGTTCTGGAATCTGAGAGGAGCCAAAAATGTCCTTCCACCCAGTGTTCCCCCAAGCCTACCGATAACAATGATACCTCACTTGTGTGGGTAGGCCTAGCGCCTGCGACAGGAAATGCCCCAAAATACAACGTGGACACATCCCATTTTTCTACAGAAAACAGAAGTGTTTTTTGCAAAGTGCCTACCTGTAGATTTTGGCCTCTAGCTCAGCCGGCACCTAGGGAAACCTAACAAACCTGTGCATTTTTTAAAACTAGAGACCTAGGGGAATCTAAGATGGGGTGACTTGTGGGGCTCTGACCGGGTTCTGGTACCCAGAATCCTTTGCAAACCTCAAAATTTGGCTAAAGAAACACGTTTTCCTCACATTTCGGTGACAGAAAGTTCTGGAATCTGAGAGGAGCCACAAATTTCCTTCCACCAAGCGTTCCCCCAAGTCTCCCGATCAAATTGATACCTCACTTATGTGGGTAGGCCTAGCGCCTGCGACAGGAAATGCCCCAAAACACAACGTGGACACATCCCATTTTTCTACAGAAAACAGAGGTGTTTTTTGCAAAGTGCCTACCTTGAGAGTTTGGACTCTAGCTCAGCCGACACCTAGGGAAACCTACCAAACCTGTGCATTTTTTAAAACTAGAGACCTAGAGGAATCCAAGATGGGGTGACTTGTGGGACTCTGACCAGGTTCTGTTACCCAGAATCCTTTGCAAACCTCAAAATGTGGCTAAAACAACACGTTTTCCACACATTGCGGTGACAAAAAGTTCTGGAATCTGAGAGGAGCCACAAATTTCCTTCCACCTAGCGTTCCCCCAAGTCTCCCGATAAAAATGATACCTCACTTGTGTGGGTAGGCCTAGCGCCTGCGACAGGAAATGCCCCAAAACACAACGTGGACACATTCCATTTTTCTACAGAAAACAGAGGTGTTTTTTGCAAAGTGCCTACCTTGAGAGTTTGGACTCTAGCTCAGCCGACATATAGGGAAACCTACCAAACCTGTGCATTTTTTAAAACTAGAGACCTAGAGGAATCCAAGATGGGGTGACTTGTGGGGCTCTGACCAGGTTCTGTTACCCAGAATGCTTTGCAAACCTCAAAATGTGGCTAAAACAACACGTTTTCCACACATTGCGGTGACAAAAAGTTCTGGAATCTGAGAGGAGCCACAAATTTCCTTCCACCCAGCGTTCCCCCAAGTCTCCCGATAAAATTGATACCTCACTTAAGTGGGTAGGCCTAGCGCCTGCGACAGGAAATGCCCCAAAACACAACGTGGACACATCCCATTTTTCTACAGAAAACAGAGGTGTTTTTTGCAAAGTGCCTACCTTGAGAGTTTGGACTCTAGCTCAGCCGACACCTAGGGAAACCTACCAAACCTGTGCATTTTTTAAAACTAGAGACCTAGAGGAATCCAAGATGGGGTGACTTGTGGGGCTCTGACCAGGTTCTGTTACCCAGAATCCTTTGCAAACCTCAAAATGTGGCTAAAACAACACGTTTTCCACACATTGCGGTGACAAAAAGTTCTGGAATCTGAGAGGAGCCACAAATTTCCTTCCACCCAGCGTTCCCCCAAGTCTCCCGATAAAAATGATACCTCACTTGTGTGGGTAGGCCTAGCGCCTGCGACAGGAAATGCCCCAAAACACAACGTGGACACATCCCATTTTTCTACAGAAAACAGAGGTGTTTTTTGCAAAGTGCCTACCTTGAGAGTTTGGACTCTAGCTCAGCCGACACCTAGGGAAACCTACCAAACCTGTGCATTTTTTAAAACTAGAGACCTAGAGGAAATCAAGATGGGGTGACTTGTGGGGCTCTGACCAGGTTCTGTTACCCAGAATCCTTTGCAAACCTCAAAATGTGGCTAAAACAACACGTTTTCCACACATTGCGGTGACAAAAAGTTCTGGAATCTGAGAGGAGCCACAAATTTCCTTCCACCCAGCGTTCCCCCAAGTCTCCCGATAAAAATGATACCTCACTTTTGTGGGTAGGCCTAGCGCCTTCGACAGGAAATGCCCCAAAACACAACGTGGACACATCCCATTTTTCTACAGAAAACAAAGGTGTTTTTTGCAAAGTGCCTACCTTGAGAGTTTGGACTCTAGCTCAGCCGACACCTAGGGAAACCTACCAAACCTGTGCATTTTTTAAAACTAGAGACCTAGAGGAATCCAAGATGGGGTGACTTGTGGGGCTCTGACCAGGTTCTGTTACCCAGAATCCTTTGCAAACCTCAAAATGTGGCTAAAACAACACGTTTTCCACACATTGCGGTGACAAAAAGTTCTGGAATCTGAGAGGAGCCACAAATTTCCTTCCACCCAGCGTTCCCCCAAGTCTCCCGATAAAATTGATACCTCACTTAAGTGGGTAGGCCTAGCGCCTGCGACAGGAAATGCCCCAAAACACAACGTGGACACATCCCATTTTTCAACAGAAAACAGAGGTGTTTTTTGCAAAGTGCCTACCTTGAGAGTTTGGACTCTAGCTCAGCCGACACCTAGGGAAACTTACCAAACCTGTGCATTTTTTTAAACTAGAGACCTAGAGGAATCCAAGATGGGGTGACTTGTGGGGCTCTGACCAGGTTCTGTTACCCAGAATCCTTTGCAAACCTCAAAATGTGGCTAAAACAACACGTTTTCCACACATTGCGGTGACAAAAAGTTCTGGAATCTGAGAGGAGCCACAAATTTTCTTCCACCCAGCGTTCCCCCAAGTCTCCCGATAAAAATGATACCTCACTTGTGTGGGTAGGCCTAGCGCCTGCGACAGGAAATGCCCCAAAACACAACGTGGACACATCACATTTTTCTACAGAAAAGAGAGGTGTTTTTTGCAAAGTGCCTACCTTGAGATTTTGGCCTCTAGCTCAGCCGGCACCTAGGGAAACCTACCAAACCTGTGCATTTCTGAAAACTAGAGACCTAGGGGAATCCAAGATGGGGTGACTTGTGGGGCTCTGACCAGGTTCTGTTACCCAGAATCCTTTGCAAACCTCAAAATGTGGCTAAAAAACACGTTTTCCTCACATTTCGGTGACAGAAAGTTCTGAAATCTGAGAGGAGCCACAAATTTCCTTCCACCCAGCGTTCCCCCAAGCCTCCCGATAAAAATTATACCTCACTTGTGTGGGTAGACCTAGCGCCTGCGACAGGAAATGCCCCAAAATACAACGTGGACACATCCCATTTTTCTACAGAAAACAGAAGTGTTTTTTGCAAAGTGCCTACCTGTAGATTTTGGCCTCTAGATCAGCCGGCACCTAGGGAAACTCACCAAACCTGTGCATTTTTGAAAACTAGAGACCTAGGGGAATCAAAGATGGAGTGACTTGTGGGGCTCCGACCAGGTTCTGTTACCCAGAATCCTTTGCAAACCTCCAAATGTGGCTAAAAAACACGTTTTCCTCACATTTCGGTGACAGAAAGTTCTGGAATCTGAGAGGAGCCACAAATTTCCTTCCACCCAGCGTTCCCCCAAGCCTACCGATAAAAATGATACCTCACTTGTGTGGGTAGACCTAGCGCCTGCGACAGGAAATGCCCCAAAATACAACATGGACACATCCCATTTTTCTACAGAAAACAGAAGTGTTTTTTGCAAAGTGCCTACCTGTAGATGTTGGCCTCTAGCTCAGCCGGCACCTAGGGAAACTCACCAAACCTGTGCATTTTTGAAAACTAGAGACCTAGGGGAATCCAAGATGGGGTGACTTGTGGGGCTCCGACCAGGTTCTGTTACCCAGAATCCTTTGCAAACCTCAAAATTTGGCTAATAAAACACGTTTTCCTCACATTTCGGTGACAGAAAGTACTGGAATCTGAGAGGAGCCACAAATTTCCTTCCACCCAGCGTTCCCCCAAGCCTACCGATAAAAATGATACCTCACTTGTGTGGGTAGGCCTAGCGCCTGCGACAGGAAATGCCCCAAAATACAACGTGGACACATCCCATTTTTCTACAGAAAACAGAAGTGTTTTTTGCAAAATGCCTACCTGTAGATTTTGGCCTCTAGCTCAGCCGGCACCTAGGGAAACCTACCAAACCTGTGCATTTTTTAAAACTAGAGACCTAGGGGAATCTAAGATGGGGTGACTTGTGGGGCTCTGACCAGGTTCTGTTACCCAGAATCCTTTGCAAACCTCAAAATTTGGCTAAAACAACACATTTTCCACACATTGCGGTGACAAAAAGTTCTGGAATCTGAGAGGAGCCACAAATTTCCTTCCACCCAGCGTTCCCCCAAGTCTCCCGATCAAAATGATACCTCACTTGTGTGGGTAGGCCTAGCGCCTGCGACAGGAAATGCCCCAAAACACAACGACGACATATCCCATTTTTCTACAGAAAACAGAGGTGTTTTTTGCAAAGTGCCTACCTTGAGAGTTTGGACTCTAGCTCACCCGACACCTAGGGAAACCTACCAAACCTGTGCATTTTTTAAAACTAGAGACCTAGAGGAAATCAAGATGGGGTGACTTGTGGGGCTCTGACCAGGTTCTGTTACCCAGAATCCTTTGCAAACCTCAAAATGTGGCTAAAACAACACGTTTTCCACACATTGCGGTGACAAAAAGTTCTGGAATCTGAGAGGAGACACAAATTTCCTTCCACCCAGCGTTCCCCCAAGTCTCCCGATAAAAATGATACCTCACTTTTGTGGGTAGGCCTAGCGCCTGCGACAGGAAATGCCCCAAAACACAACGTGGACACATCCCATTTTTCTACAAAAAACAAAGGTGTTTTTTGCAAAGTGCCTACCTTGAGAGTTTGGACTCTAGCTCAGCCGACACCTAGGGAAACCTACCAAACCTGTGCATTTTTTAAAACTGGAGACCTAGAGGAATCCAAGATGGGGTGACTTGTGGGGCTCTGACCAGGTTCTGTTACCCAGAATCTTTGCAAACCTCAAAATGTGGCTAAAACAACACGTTTTCCACACATTGCGGTGACAAAAAGTTCTGGAATCTGAGAGGAGCCACAAATTTCCTTCCACCCAGCGTTCCCCCAAGTCTCCCGATAAAATTGATACCTCACTTAAGTGGGTAGGCCTAGCGCCTGCGACAGGAAATGCCCCAAAACACAACGTGGACACATCCCATTTTTCTACAGAAAACAGAGGTGTTTTTTGCAAAGTGCCTACCTTGAGAGTTTGGACTCTAGCTCAGCCGACACCTAGGGAAACTTACCAAACCTGTGCATTTTTTAAAACTAGAGACCTAGAGGAATCCAAGATGGGGTGACTTGTGGGGCTCTGACCAGGTTCTGTTACCCAGAATCCTTTGCAAACCTCAAAATGTGGCTAAAACAACACGTTTTCCACACATTGCGGTGACAAAAAGTTCTGGAATCTGAGAGGAGCCACAAATTTCCTTCCACCCAGCGTTCCCCCAAGTCTCCCGATAAAATTGATACCTCACTTAAGTGGGTAGGCCTAGCGCCTGCGACAGGAAATGCCCCAAAACACAACGTGGACACATCCCATTTTTCTACAGAAAACAGAGGTGTTTTTTGCAAAGTGCCTACCTTGAGAGTTTGGACTCTAGCTCAGCCGACACCTAGGGAAACTTACCAAACCTGTGCATTTTTTAAAACTAGAGACCTAGAGGAATCCAAGATGGGGTGACTTGTGGGGCTCTGACCAGGTTCTGTTACCCAGAATCCTTTGCAAACCTCAAAATGTGGCTAAAACAACACGTTTTCCACACATTGCGGTGACAAAAAGTTCTGGAATCTGAGAGGAGCCACAAATTTCCTTCCACCCAGCGTTCCCCCAAGCCTCCCGATAAAAATTATACCTCACTTGTGTGGGTAGACCTAGCGCCTGCGACAGGAAATGCCCCAAAATACAATGTGGACACATCCCATTTTTCTACAGAAAACAGAAGCGTTTTTTGCAAAGTGCCTACCTGTAGATTTTGGCCTCTAGATCAGCCGGCACCTAGGGAAACTCACCAAACCTGTGCATTTTTGAAAACTAGAGACCTAGGGGAATCCAAGATGGGGTGACTTGTGGGGCTCCGACCAGGTTCTGTTACCCAGAATCCTTTGCAAACCTCCAAATGTGGCTAAAAAACACGTTTTCCTCACATTTCGGTGACAGAAAGTTCTGGAATCTGAGAGGAGCCACAAATTTCCTTCCACCCAGCGTTCCCCCAAGCCTACCGATAAAAATGATACCTCACTTGTGTGGGTAGACCTAGCGCCTGCGACAGGAAATGCCCCAAAATACAACATGGACACATCCCATTTTTCTACAGAAAACAGAAGTGTTTTTTGCAAAGTGCCTACCTGTAGATGTTGGCCTCTAGCTCAGCCGGCACCTAGGGAAACTCACCAAACCTGTGCATTTTTGAAAACTAGAGACCTAGGGGAATCCAAGATGGGGTGACTTGTGGGGCTCCGACCAGGTTCTGTTACCCAGAATCCTTTGCAAACCTCAAAATTTGGCTAATAAAACACGTTTTCCTCACATTTCGGTGACAGAAAGTTCTGGAATCTGAGAGGAGCCACAAATTTCCTTCCACCCAGCGTTCCCCCAAGCCTACCGATAAAAATGATACCTCACTTGTGTGGGTAGGCCTAGCGCCTGCGACAGGAAATGCCCCAAAATACAACGTGGACACATCCCATTTTTCTACAGAAAACAGAAGTGTTTTTTGCAAAGTGCCTACCTGTAGATTTTGGCCTCTAGCTCAGCCGGCACCTAGGGAAACCTACCAAACCTGTGCATTTTTTAAAACTAGAGACCTAGGGGAATCTAAGATGGGGTGACTTGTGGGGCTCTGACCAGGTTCTGGTACCCAGAATCCTTTGCAAACCTCAAAATTTGGCTAAAGAAACACGTTTTCCTCACATTTCGGTGACAGAAAGTTCTGGAATCTGAGAGGAGCCACAAATTTCCTTCCACCCAGCGTTCCCCCAAGTCTCCCGATCAAATTGATACCTCACTTTTGTGGGTAGGCCTAGCGCCTGCGACAGGAAATGCCCCAAAACACAACGTGGACACATCCCATTTTTCTACAGAAAACAGAGGTGTTTTTTTGCAAAGTGCCTACCTTGAGAGTTTGGACTCTAGCTCAGCCGACACCTAGGGAAACCTACCAGACCTGTGCATTTTTTAAAACTAGAGACCTAGAGGAATCCAAGATGGGGTGACTTGTGGGACACTGACCAGGTTATGTTACCCAGAATCCTTTGCAAACCGCAAAATTGTGTCTAAAACAACACGTTTTCCACACATTGCGGTGACAAAATGTTCTGGAATCTGAGAGGAGCCACAAATTTCCTTCCACCCAGCGTTCCCCCAAGTCTCCCGATAAAAATGATACCTCACTTGTGTGGGTAGGCCTAGCGCCTGCATCAGGAAATGCCCCAAAACACAACGTGGACACATCCCATTTTTCTACAGAAAACAGAGGTGTTTTTTGCAAGTGCCTACCTTGAGAGTTTGGACTCTAGCTCAGCCGACACCTAGGGAAACCTACCAAACCTGTGCATTTTTTAAAACTAGAGACCTAGAGGAATCCAAGATGGGGTGACTTGTGGGGCTCTGACCAGGTTCTGTTACCCAGAATCCTTTGCAAACCTCAAAATGTGGCTAAAACAACACGTTTTCCACACATTGCGGTGACAAAATGTTCTGGAATCTGAGAGGAGCCACAAATTTCCTTCCACCCAGCGTTCCCCCAAGTCTCCCGATAAAATTGATACCTCACTTAAGTGGGTAGGCCTAGCGCCTGCGACAGGAAATGTCCCAAAACACAACATGGACACATCCCATTTTTCTACAGAAAACAGAGGTGTTTTTTGCAAAGTGCCTACCTTGAGAGTTTGGACTCTAGCTCAGCCGACACCTAGGGAAACCTACCAAACCTGTGCATTTTTTACAACTAGAGACCTAGAGGAATCCAAGATGGGGTGACTTGTGGGGCTCTGACCAGGTTCTGTTACCCAGAATCCTTTGCAAACCTCAAAATGTGGCTAAAACAACACGTTTTCCACACATTGCGGTGACAAAAAGTTCTGGAATCTGAGAGGAGCCACAAATTTCCTTCCACCCAGCGTTCCCCCAAGCCTCCCGATAAAAATTATACCTCACTTGTGTGGGTAGACCTAGCGCCTGCGACAGGAAATGCCCCAAAATACAATGTGGACACATCCCATTTTTCTACAGAAAACAGAAGCGTTTTTTGCAAAGTGCCTACCTGTAGATTTTGGCCTCTAGATCAGCCGGCACCTAGGGAAACTCACCAAACCTGTGCATTTTTGAAAACTAGAGACCTAGGGGAATCCAAGATGGGGTGACTTGTGGGGCTCCGACCAGGTTCTGTTACCCAGAATCCTTTGCAAACCTCCAAATGTGGCTAAAAAACACGTTTTCCTCACATTTCGTTGACAGAAAGTTCTGGAATCTGAGAGGAGCCACAAATTTCCTTCCACCCAGCGTTCCCCCAAGCCTACCGATAAAAATGATACCTCACTTGTTTGGGTAGATCTAGCGCCTGCGACAGGAAATGCCCCAAAATACAACATGGACACATCCCATTTTTCTACAGAAAACAGAAGTGTTTTTTGCAAAGTGCCTACCTGTAGATGTTGGCCTCTAGCTCAGCCGGCACCTAGGGAAACTCACCAAACCTGTGCATTTTTGAAAACTAGAGACCTTGGGGAATCCAAGATGGGGTGACTTGTGGGGCTCCGACCAGGTTCTGTTACCCAGAATCCTTTGCAAACCTCAAAATTTGGCTAATAAAACACGTTTTCCTCACATTTCGGTGACAGAAAGTTCTGGAATCTGAGAGGAGCCACAAATTTCCTTCCACCCAGCGTTCCCCCAAGCCTACCGATAAAAATGATACCTCACTTGTGTGGGTAGGCCTAGCGCCTGCGACAGGAAATGCCCCAAAATACAACGTGGACACATCCCATTTTTCTACAGAAAACAGAAGTGTTTTTTGCAAAGTGCCTACCTGTAGATTTTGGCCTCTAGCTCAGCCGGCACCTAGGGAAACCTACCAAACCTGTGCATTTTTTAAAACTAGAGACCTAGGGGAATCTAAGATGGGGTGACTTGTGGGGCTCTGACCAGGTTCTGGTACCCAGAATCCTTTGCAAACCTCAAAATTTGGCTAAAGAAACACGTTTTCCTCACATTTCGGTGACAGAAAGTTCTGGAATCTGAGAGGAGCCACAAATTTCCTTCCACCCAGCGTTCCCCCAAGTCTCCCGATCAAATTGATACCTCACTTATGTGGGTAGGCCTAGCGCCTGCGACAGGAAATGCCCCAAAACACAACGTGGACACATCCCATTTTTCTACAGAAAACAGAGGTGTTTTTTTGCAAAGTGCCTACCTTGAGAGTTTGGACTCTAGCTCAGCCGACACCTAGGGAAACCTACCAGACCTGTGCATTTTTTAAAACTAGAGACCTAGAGGAATCCAAGATGGGGTGACTTGTGGGACACTGACCAGGTTATGTTACCCAGAATCCTTTGCAAACCGCAAAATTGTGGCTAAAACAACACGTTTTCCACACATTGCGGTGACAAAATGTTCTGGAATCTGAGAGGAGCCACAAATTTCCTTCCACCCAGCGTTCCCCCAAGTCTCCCGATAAAAATGATACCTCACTTGTGTGGGTAGGCCTAGCGCCTGCATCAGGAAATGCCCCAAAACACAACGTGGACACGTCCCATTTTTCTACAGAAAACAGGTGTTTTTTGCAAAGTGCCTACCTTGAGAGTTTGGACTCTAGCTCAGCCGACACCTAGGGAAACCTACCAAACCTGTGCATTTTTTAAAACTAGAGACCTAGAGGAATCCAAGATGGGGTGACTTGTGGGGCTCTGACCAGGTTCTGTTACCCAGAATCCTTTGCAAACCTCAAAATGTGGCTAAAACAACACGTTTTCCACACATTGCGGTGACAAAATGTTCTGGAATCTGAGAGGAGCCACAAATTTCCTTCCACCCAGCGTTCCCCCAAGTCTCCCGATAAAATTGATACCTCACTTAAGTGGGTAGGCCTAGCGCCTGCGACAGGAAATGCCCCAAAACACAACATGGACACATCCCATTTTTCTACAGAAAACAGAGGTGTTTTTTGCAAAGTGCCTACCTTGAGAGTTTGGACTCTAGCTCAGCCGACACCTAGGGAAACCTACCAAACCTGTGCATTTTTTAAAACTAGAGACCTAGAGGAATCCAAGATGGGGTGACTTGTGGGGCTCTGACCAGGTTTTGTTACCCAGAACCCTTTGTAAACCTCAAAATGTGGCTAAAACAACACGTTTTCCACACATTGCGGTGACAAAAAGTTCTGGAATCTGAGAGGAGCCACAAATTTCCTTCCACCCAGCGTTCCCCCAAGTCTCCCGATAAAAATGATACCTCACTTGTGTGGGTAGGCCTAGCGCCTGCATCAGGAAATGCCCCAAAACACAACGTGGACACATCCCATTTTTCTACAGAAAACAGAGGTGTTTTTTGCAAAGTGCCTACCTTGAGAGTTTGGACTCTAGCTCAGCCGACACCTAGGGAAACCTACCAAACCTGTGCATTTTTTAAAACTAGAGACCTAGAGGAATCCAAGATGGGGTGACTTGTGGGGCTCTGACCAGGTTCTGTTACCCAGAATCCTTTGCAAACCTCAAAATGTGGCTAAAACAACACGTTTTCCACACATTGCGGTGACAAAATGTTCTGGAATCTGAGAGGAGCTACAAATTTCCTTCCACCCAGCGTTCCCCCAAGTCTCCCGATAAAATTGATACCTCACTTAAGTGGGTAGGCCTAGCGCCTGCGACAGGAAATGCCCCAAAACACAACATGGACACATCCCATTTTTCTACAGAAAACAGAGGTGTTTTTTGCAAAGTGCCTACCTTGAGAGTTTGGACTCTAGCTCAGCCGACACCTAGGGAAACCTACCAAACCTGTGCATTTTTTAAAACTAGAGACCTAGAGGAATCCAAGATGGGGTGACTTGTGGGGCTCTGACCAGGTTTTGTTACCCAGAACCCTTTGTAAACCTCAAAATGTGGCTAAAACAACACGTTTTCCACACATTGCGGTGACAAAAAGTTCTGGAATCTGAGAGGAGCCACAAATTTCCTTCCACCCAGCGTTCCCCCAAGTCTCCCGATAAAAATGATACCTCACTTGTGTGGGTAGGCCTAGCGCCCGCGTCAGGAAATGCCCCAAAACACAACGTGGACACATCCCATTTTTCTACAGAAAACAGAGGTGTTTTTTGCAAAGTGCCTACCTTGAGAGTTTGGACTCTAGCTCAGCCGACACCTAGGGAAACCTACCAAACCTGTGCATTTTTTAAAACTAGAGACCTAGAGGAATCCAAGATGGGGTGACTTGTGGGGCTCTGACCAGGTTCTGTTACCCAGAATCCTTTGCAAACCTCAAAATGTGGCTAAAACAACACGTTTTCCACACATTGCGGTGACAAAAAGTTCTGGAATCTGAGAGGAGCCACAAATTTCCTTCCACCCAGCGTTCCCCCAAGTCTCCCGATAAAAATGATACCTCACTTGTGTGGGTAGGCCTAGCGCCTGCGACAGTAAAATGCCCCAAAACTAAACGTGGACACATCACATTTTTCTACAGAAAAGAGAGGTGTTTTTTGCAAAGTGCCTACCTTGAGATTTTGGCCTCTAGCTCAGCCGGCACCTAGGGAAACCTACCAAACCTGTGCATTTCTGAAAACTAGAGACCTAGGGGAATCCAAGATGGGGTGACTTGTGGGGCTCTGACCAGGTTCTATTACCCAGAATCGTTTGCAAACCTCAAAATGTGGCTAAAAAACACGTTTTCCTCACATTTCGGTGACAGAAAGTTCTGAAATCTGAGAGGAGCCACAAATTTCCTTCCACCCAGCGTTCCCCCAAGCCTACCGATAAAAATTATACCTCACTTGTGTGGGTAGACCTAGCGCCTGCGACAGGAAATGCCCCAAAATACAACGTGGACACATCCCATTTTTCTACAGAAAACAGAAGTGTTTTTTGCAAAGTGCCTACCTGTAGATTTTGGCCTCTAGCTCAGCCGGCACCTAGGGAAACTCACCAAACCTGTGCATTTTTGAAAACTAGAGACCTAGGGGAATCCAAGATGGGGTGACTTGTGGGGCTCCGACCAGGTTCTGTTACCCAGAATCCTTTGCAAACCTCAAAATTTGGCTAATAAAACACGTTTTCCTCACATTTCGGGGACAGAAAGTTCTGGAATCTGAGAGGAGCCACAAATTTCCTTCCACCCAGCGTTCCCCCAAGTCTCCCGATCAAATTGATACCTCACTTATGTGGGTAGGCCTAGCGCCTGCGACAGGAAATGCCCCAAAACACAACGTGGACACATCCCATTTTTCTACAGAAAACAGAGGTGTTTTTTTGCAAAGTGCCTACCTTGAGAGTTTGGACTCTAGCTCAGCCGACACCTAGGGAAACCTACCAGACCTGTGCATTTTTTAAAACTAGAGACCTAGAGGAATCCAAGATGGGGTGACTTGTGGGACACTGACCAGGTTATGTTACCCAGAATCCTTTGCAAACCGCAAAATTGTGGCTAAAACAACACGTTTTCCACACATTGCGGTGACAAAATGTTCTGGAATCTGAGAGGAGCCACAAATTTCCTTCCACCCAGCGTTCCCCCAAGTCTCCCGATAAAAATGATACCTCACTTGTGTGGGTAGGCCTAGCGCCTGCATCAGGAAATGCCCCAAAACACAACGTGGACACATCCCATTTTTCTACAGAAAACAGAGGTGTTTTTTGCAAGTGCCTACCTTGAGAGTTTGGACTCTAGCTCAGCCGACACCTAGGGAAACCTACCAAACCTGTGCATTTTTTAAAACTAGAGACCTAGAGGAATCCAAGATGGGGTGACTTGTGGGGCTCTGACCAGGTTCTGTTACCCAGAATCCTTTGCAAACCTCAAAATGTGGCTAAAACAACACGTTTTCCACACATTGCGGTGACAAAATGTTCTGGAATCTGAGAGGAGCCACAAATTTCCTTCCACCCAGCGTTCCCCCAAGTCTCCCGATAAAATTGATACCTCACTTAAGTGGGTAGGCCTAGCGCCTGCGACAGGAAATGCCCCAAAACACAACATGGACACATCCCATTTTTCTACAGAAAACAGAGGTGTTTTTTGCAAAGTGCCTACCTTGAGAGTTTGGACTCTAGCTCAGCCGACACCTAGGGAAACCTACCAAACCTGTGCATTTTTTACAACTAGAGACCTAGAGGAATCCAAGATGGGGTGACTTGTGGGGCTCTGACCAGGTTCTGTTACCCAGAATCCTTTGCAAACCTCAAAATGTGGCTAAAACAACACGTTTTCCACACATTGCGGTGACAAAAAGTTCTGGAATCTGAGAGGAGCCACAAATTTCCTTCCACCCAGCGTTCCCCCAAGCCTCCCGATAAAAATTATACCTCACTTGTGTGGGTAGACCTAGCGCCTGCGACAGGAAATGCCCCAAAATACAATGTGGACACATCCCATTTTTCTACAGAAAACAGAAGCGTTTTTTGCAAAGTGCCTACCTGTAGATTTTGGCCTCTAGATCAGCCGGCACCTAGGGAAACTCACCAAACCTGTGCATTTTTGAAAACTAGAGACCTAGGGGAATCCAAGATGGGGTGACTTGTGGGGCTCCGACCAGGTTCTGTTACCCAGAATCCTTTGCAAACCTCCAAATGTGGCTAAAAAACAAGTTTTCCTCACATTTCGGTGACAGAAAGTTCTGGAATCTGAGAGGAGCCACAAATTTCCTTCCACCCAGCGTTCCCCCAAGCCTACCGATAAAAATGATACCTCACTTGTTTGGGTAGATCTAGCGCCTGCGACAGGAAATGCCCCAAAATACAACATGGACACATCCCATTTTTCTACAGAAAACAGAAGTGTTTTTTGCAAAGTGCCTACCTGTAGATGTTGGCCTCTAGCTCAGCCGGCACCTAGGGAAACTCACCAAACCTGTGCATTTTTGAAAACTAGAGACCTTGGGGAATCCAAGATGGGGTGACTTGTGGGGCTCCGACCAGGTTCTGTTACCCAGAATCCTTTGCAAACCTCAAAATTTGGCTAATAAAACACGTTTTCCTCACATTTCGGTGACAGAAAGTTCTGGAATCTGAGAGGAGCCACAAATTTCCTTCCACCCAGCGTTCCCCCAAGCCTACCGATAAAAATGATACCTCACTTGTGTGGGTAGGCCTAGCGCCTGCGACAGGAAATGCCCCAAAATACAACGTGGACACATCCCATTTTTCTACAGAAAACAGAAGTGTTTTTTGCAAAGTGCCTACCTGTAGATTTTGGCCTCTAGCTCAGCCGGCACCTAGGGAAACCTACCAAACCTGTGCATTTTTTAAAACTAGAGACCTAGGGGAATCTAAGATGGGGTGACTTGTGGGGCTCTGACCAGGTTCTGGTACCCAGAATCCTTTGCAAACCTCAAAATTTGGCTAAAGAAACACGTTTTCCTCACATTTCGGTGACAGAAAGTTCTGGAATCTGAGAGGAGCCACAAATTTCCTTCCACCCAGCGTTCCCCCAAGTCTCCCGATCAAATTGATACCTCACTTATGTGGGTAGGCCTAGCGCCTGCGACAGGAAATGCCCCAAAACACAACGTGGACACATCCCATTTTTCTACAGAAAACAGAGGTGTTTTTTTGCAAAGTGCCTACCTTGAGAGTTTGGACTCTAGCTCAGCCGACACCTAGGGAAACCTACCAGACCTGTGCATTTTTTAAAACTAGAGACCTAGAGGAATCCAAGATGGGGTGACTTGTGGGACACTGACCAGGTTATGTTACCCAGAATCCTTTGCAAACCGCAAAATTGTGGCTAAAACAACACGTTTTCCACACATTGCGGTGACAAAATGTTCTGGAATCTGAGAGGAGCCACAAATTTCCTTCCACCCAGCGTTCCCCCAAGTCTCCCGATAAAAATGATACCTCACTTGTGTGGGTAGGCCTAGCGCCTGCATCAGGAAATGCCCCAAAACACAACGTGGACACGTCCCATTTTTCTACAGAAAACAGGTGTTTTTTGCAAAGTGCCTACCTTGAGAGTTTGGACTCTAGCTCAGCCGACACCTAGGGAAACCTACCAAACCTGTGCATTTTTTAAAACTAGAGACCTAGAGGAATCCAAGATGGGGTGACTTGTGGGGCTCTGACCAGGTTCTGTTACCCAGAATCCTTTGCAAACCTCAAAATGTGGCTAAAACAACACGTTTTCCACACATTGCGGTGACAAAATGTTCTGGAATCTGAGAGGAGCCACAAATTTCCTTCCACCCAGCGTTCCCCCAAGTCTCCCGATAAAATTGATACCTCACTTAAGTGGGTAGGCCTAGCGCCTGCGACAGGAAATGCCCCAAAACACAACATGGACACATCCCATTTTTCTACAGAAAACAGAGGTGTTTTTTGCAAAGTGCCTACCTTGAGAGTTTGGACTCTAGCTCAGCCGACACCTAGGGAAACCTACCAAACCTGTGCATTTTTTAAAACTAGAGACCTAGAGGAATCCAAGATGGGGTGACTTGTGGGGCTCTGACCAGGTTTTGTTACCCAGAACCCTTTGTAAACCTCAAAATGTGGCTAAAACAACACGTTTTCCACACATTGCGGTGACAAAAAGTTCTGGAATCTGAGAGGAGCCACAAATTTCCTTCCACCCAGCGTTCCCCCAAGTCTCCCGATAAAAATGATACCTCACTTGTGTGGGTAGGCCTAGCGCCTGCATCAGGAAATGCCCCAAAACACAACGTGGACACATCCCATTTTTCTACAGAAAACAGAGGTGTTTTTTGCAAAGTGCCTACCTTGAGAGTTTGGACTCTAGCTCAGCCGACACCTAGGGAAACCTACCAAACCTGTGCATTTTTTAAAACTAGAGACCTAGAGGAATCCAAGATGGGGTGACTTGTGGGGCTCTGACCAGGTTCTGTTACCCAGAATCCTTTGCAAACCTCAAAATGTGGCTAAAACAACACGTTTTCCACACATTGCGGTGACAAAATGTTCTGGAATCTGAGAGGAGCTACAAATTTCCTTCCACCCAGCGTTCCCCCAAGTCTCCCGATAAAATTGATACCTCACTTAAGTGGGTAGGCCTAGCGCCTGCGACAGGAAATGCCCCAAAACACAACATGGACACATCCCATTTTTCTACAGAAAACAGAGGTGTTTTTTGCAAAGTGCCTACCTTGAGAGTTTGGACTCTAGCTCAGCCGACACCTAGGGAAACCTACCAAACCTGTGCATTTTTTAAAACTAGAGACCTAGAGGAATCCAAGATGGGGTGACTTGTGGGGCTCTGACCAGGTTTTGTTACCCAGAACCCTTTGTAAACCTCAAAATGTGGCTAAAACAACACGTTTTCCACACATTGCGGTGACAAAAAGTTCTGGAATCTGAGAGGAGCCACAAATTTCCTTCCACCCAGCGTTCCCCCAAGTCTCCCGATAAAAATGATACCTCACTTGTGTGGGTAGGCCTAGCGCCCGCGTCAGGAAATGCCCCAAAACACAACGTGGACACATCCCATTTTTCTACAGAAAACAGAGGTGTTTTTTGCAAAGTGCCTACCTTGAGAGTTTGGACTCTAGCTCAGCCGACACCTAGGGAAACCTACCAAACCTGTGCATTTTTTAAAACTAGAGACCTAGAGGAATCCAAGATGGGGTGACTTGTGGGGCTCTGACCAGGTTCTGTTACCCAGAATCCTTTGCAAACCTCAAAATGTGGCTAAAACAACACGTTTTCCACACATTGCGGTGACAAAAAGTTCTGGAATCTGAGAGGAGCCACAAATTTCCTTCCACCCAGCGTTCCCCCAAGTCTCCCGATAAAAATGATACCTCACTTGTGTGGGTAGGCCTAGCGCCTGCGACAGTAAAATGCCCCAAAACTAAACGTGGACACATCACATTTTTCTACAGAAAAGAGAGGTGTTTTTTGCAAAGTGCCTACCTTGAGATTTTGGCCTCTAGCTCAGCCGGCACCTAGGGAAACCTACCAAACCTGTGCATTTCTGAAAACTAGAGACCTAGGGGAATCCAAGATGGGGTGACTTGTGGGGCTCTGACCAGGTTCTATTACCCAGAATCGTTTGCAAACCTCAAAATGTGGCTAAAAAACACGTTTTCCTCACATTTCGGTGACAGAAAGTTCTGAAATCTGAGAGGAGCCACAAATTTCCTTCCACCCAGCGTTCCCCCAAGCCTACCGATAAAAATTATACCTCACTTGTGTGGGTAGACCTAGCGCCTGCGACAGGAAATGCCCCAAAATACAACGTGGACACATCCCATTTTTCTACAGAAAACAGAAGTGTTTTTTGCAAAGTGCCTACCTGTAGATTTTGGCCTCTAGCTCAGCCGGCACCTAGGGAAACTCACCAAACCTGTGCATTTTTGAAAACTAGAGACCTAGGGGAATCCAAGATGGGGTGACTTGTGGGGCTCCGACCAGGTTCTGTTACCCAGAATCCTTTGCAAACCTCAAAATTTGGCTAATAAAACACGTTTTCCTCACATTTCGGGGACAGAAAGTTCTGGAATCTGAGAGGAGCCACAAATTTCCTTCCACCCAGCGTTCCCCCAAGCCTACCGATAACAATGATACCTCACTTGTGTGGGTAGGCCTAGCGCCTGCGACAGGAAATGCCCCAAAATACAACGTGGACACATCCCATTTTTCTACAGAAAACAGAAGTGTTTTTTGCAAAGTGCCTACCTGTAGATTTTGGCCTCTAGCTCAGCCGGCACCTAGGGAAACCTAACAAACCTGTGCATTTTTTAAAACTAGAGGCCTAGGGGAATTTAAGATGGGGTGACTTGTGGGGCTCTGACCAGGTTCTGGTACCCAGAATCCTTTGCAAACCTCAAAATTTGGCTAAAGAAACACGTTTTCCTAACATTTCGGTGACAGAAAGTTCTGGAATCTGAGAGGAGCCACAAATTTCCTTCCACCCAGCGTTCCCCCAAGTCTCCCGATCAAATTGATACCTCACTTATGTGGGTAGGCCTAGCGCCTGCGACAGGAAATGCCCCAAAACACAACGTGGACACATCCCATTTTTCTACAGAAAACAGAGGTGTTTTTTGCAAAGTGCCTACCTTGAGAGTTTGGACTCTAGCTCAGCCGACACCTAGGGAAACCTACCAAACCTGTGCATTTTTTAAAACTAGAGACCTAGAGGAATCCAAGATGGGGTGACTTGTGGGACTCTGACCAGGTTCTGTTACCCAGAATCCTTTGCAAACCTCAAAATGTGGCTAAAACAACACGTTTTCCACACATTGCGGTGACAAAAAGTTCTGGAATCTGAGAGGAGCCACAAATTTCCTTCCACCCAGCGTTCCCCCAAGTCTCCCGATAAAAATGATACCTCACTTGTGTGGGTAGGCCTAGCGCCTGCGACAGGAAATGCCCCAAAACACAACGTGGACACATTCCATTTTTCTACAGAAAACAGAGGTGTTTTTTGCAAAGTGCCTACCTTGAGAGTTTGGACTCTAGCTCAGCCGACACCTAGGGAAACCTACCAAACCTGTGCATTTTTTTAAACTAGAGACCTAGAGGAATCCAAGATGGGGTGACTTGTGGGGCTCTGACCAGGTTCTGTTACCCAGAATCATTTGCAAACCTCAAAATGTGGCTAAAACAACACATTTTCCACACATTGCGGTGACAAAAAAATCTGGAATCTGAGAGGAGCCACAAATTTCCTTCCACCCAGCGTTCCCCCAAGTCTCCCGATAAAATTGATACCTCACTTAAGTGGGTAGTCCTAGCGCCTGCGACAGGAAATGCCCCAAAACACTACGTGGACACATCCCATTTTTCTACAGAAAACAGAGGTGTTTTTTGCAAAGTGCCTACCTTGAGAGTTTGGACTCTAGCTCAGCCGACACCTAGGGAAACCTACCAAACCTGTGCATTTTTTAAAACTAGAGACCTAGAGGAATCCAAGATGGGGTGACTTGTGGGGCTCTGACCAGGTTCTGTTACCCAGAATCCTTTGCAAACCTCAAAATGTGGCTAAAACAACACGTTTTCCACACATTGCGGTGACAAAAAGTTCTGGAATCTGAGAGGAGCCACAAATTTCCTTCCACCCAGCGTTCCCCCAAGTCTCCCGATAAAAATGATACCTCACTTGTGTGGGTAGGCCTAGCGCCTGCGACAGGAAATGCCCCAAAACACAACGTGGACACATCCCATTTTTCTACAGAAAACAGAGGTGTTTTTTGCAAAGTGCCTACCTTGAGAGTTTGGACTCTAGCTCAGCCGACACCTAGGGAAACCTACCAAACCTGTGCATTTTTTAAAACTAGAGACCTAGAGGAATCCAAGATGGGGTGACTTGTGGGGCTCTGACCAGGTTCTGTTACCCAGAATCCTTTGCAAACCTCAAAATGTGGCTAAAACAACACGTTTTCCACATATTGCGGTGACAAAAAGTTCTGGAATCTGAGAGGAGCCACAAATTTCCTTCCACCCAGCGTTCCCCCAAGTCTCCTGATAAAAATGATACCTCACTTGTGTGGGTAGGCCTAGCGCCTGCGACAGGAAATGCCCCAAAACACAACGTGGACACATCACATTTTTCTACAGAAAAGAGAGGTGTTTTTTGCAAAGTGCCTACCTTGAGATTTTGGCCTCTAGCTCATCCGGCACCTAGGGATACCTACCAAACCTGTGCATTTCTGAAAACTAGAGACCTAGGGGAATCCAAGATGGGGTGACTTGTGGGGCTCTGACCAGGTTCTGTTACCCAGAATCCTTTGCAAACCTCAAAATGTGGCTAAAAAACACGTTTTCCTCACATTTCGGTGACAGAAAGTTCTGGAATCTGAGAGGAGCCACAAATTTCCTTCCACCCAGCGTTCCCCCAAGCCTACCGATAAAAATGATACCTCACTTGTGTGGGTAGACCTAGCGCCTGCGTCAGGAAATGCCCCAAAATACAACGTGGACACATCCCATTTTTCTACAGAAAACAGAAGTGTTTTTTGCAAAGTGCCTACCTGTAGATTTTGGCCTCTAGCTCAGCCGGCACCTAGGGAAACTCACCAAACCTGTGCATTTTTGAAAACTAGAGACCTAGGGGAATCCAAGATGGGGTGACTTGTGGGGCTTCGACCAGGTTCTGTTACCCAGAATCCTTTGCAAACCTCAAAATGTGGCTAAAAAACACGTTTTCCTCACATTTCGGTGACAGAAAGTTCTGGAATCTGAGAGGATCCACAAATTTCCTTCCACCTAGCGTTCCCCCAAGCCTACCGATAAAAATGATACCTCACTTGTGTGGGTAGACCTAGCGCCTGCGACAGGAAATGCCCCAAAATACAACATGGACACATCCCATTTTTCTACAGAAAACAGAAGTGTTTTTTGCAAAGTGCCTACCTGTAGATTTTGGATTCTAGCTCAGCCGGCACCTAGGGAAAGTCACCAAACCTGTGCATTTTTGAAAACTAGAGACCTAGGGGAATCCAAGATGGGGTGACTTGTGGGGCTCCAACCAGGTTATGTTACCCAGAATCCTTTGCAAACCTCAAAATTTGGCTAATAAAACACGTTTTCGTCACATTTCGGTGACAGAAAGTTCTGGAATCTGAGAGGAGCCACAAATTTACTTCCACCCAGCGTTCCCCCAAGTCTCCCGATCAAAATGATACCTCACTTGTGTGGGTAGGCCTAGCTCCTGCAACAGGAAATGCCCCAAAACACAACGTGGACGCATTCCATTTTTCTACAGAAAACAGAGGTGTTTTTTGCAAAGTGCCTACCTTGAGATTTAGGCCTCTAGCTCAGCCGGCACCTAAGGAAAACTACCAAACCTGTGCATTTCTGAAAACTAGAGACCTAGGGGAATCCAAGATGGAGTGACTTGTGGGGCTCCGACCAGGTTTTGTTACCCAGAATCCTTTGCAAACCTCAAAATTTGGCTAAAAAAACACGTTTTCCTCACATTTCGGTGACAGAAAGTTCTGGAATCTGAGAGGAGCCACAAATTTCCTTCCACTCAGCGTTCCCCCAAGTCTCCCGATCAAATTGATACCTCACTTGTGTGGGTAGGCCTAGCGCCTGCGACAGGAAATGCCCCAAAACACAACGTCAACACATCCCATTTTTCTACAGAAAACAGAGGTGTTTTTTGCAAAGTGCCTACCTTGAGAGTTTGGACTCTAGCTCAGCCGACACCTAGGGAAACCTACCAAACCTGTGCATTTTTTAAAACTAGAGACCTAGAGGAATCCAAGATGGGGTGACTTGTGGGGCTCTTACCAGGTTCTGTTACCCAGAATCCTTTGCAAACCTCAAAATGTGGCTAAAACAACACGTTTTCCACACATTGCGGTGACATAAAGTTCTGGAATCTGAGAGGAGCCACAAATTTCCTTCCACCCAGCGTTCCCCCACGTCTCCCGATAAAAATGATACCTCACTTGTGTGGGTAGGCCTAGTGCCTGCGACAGGAAATGCCCCAAAACACAACGTGGACACATCACATTTTTCTACAGAAAAGAGAGGTGTTTTTTGCAAAGTGCCTACCTTGAGATTTTGGCCTCTAGCTCAGCCGGCACCAAGGGAAACCTACCAAACCTGTGCCTTTTTGAAAACTAGAGACCTAGGGGAATCCAAGATGGGGTGACTTGTGGGGCTCTGACCAGATTCTGTTACCCAGAATCCTTTGCAAACCTCAAAATGTGGCTAAAAAATACGTTTTCCTCACATTTCGGTGACAAAAAGTTCTGGCATCTGAGAGGAGCCACAAATTTCCTACCACCCAGCGTTCCCCCAAGTCTCCCGATCAAAATGATACCTCACTTGTGTGGGTAGACCTAGCGCCTGCAACAGGAAATGCCCCAAAACACAACGTGGACGCATCCCATTTTTCTACAGAAAACAGAGGTGTTTTTTGCAAAGTGCCTACCTTGTGATTTTGGCCTCTAGCTCAGCCGGCACCTAGGGAAAACTACCACACCTGTGCATTTCTGAAAACTAGAGACCTAGGGGAATCCAAGATGGGGTGACTTGTGGGGCTCCGACCAGGTTTTGTTACCCAGAATCCTTAGCAAACCTCAAAATTTGGCTAAAAAAACACGTTTTCCTCACATTTCGGTGACAGAAAGTTCTGGAATCTGAGAGGAGCCACAAATTTCCTTCCACTCAGCGTTCCCCCAAGTCTCCCGATCAAATTGATACCTCACTTGTGTGGGTAGGCCTAGCGCCTGCGACAGGAAATGCCCCAAAACACAACGTGGACACATCCCATTTTTCTACAGAAAACAGAGGTGTTTTTTGCAAAGTGCCCACCTTGAGAGTTTTGACTCTAGCTCAGCCGACACCTAGGGAAACCTACCAAACCTGTGCATTTTTTAAAACTAGAGACCTAGAGGAATCCAAGATGGGGTGACTTGTGGGGCTCTTACCAGGTTCTGTTACCCAGAATCCTTTGCAAACCTCAAAATGTGGCTAAAACAACACGTTTTCCACACATTGCGGTGACAGAAAGTTCTGGAATCTGAGAGGAGCCAGAAATGTCCTTCCACCCAGCGTTCCCCCAAGTCTCCCGATCAAAATGATACCTCACTTGTGTGGGTAGGCCTAGCGCCTGCAACAGGAAATGCCCCAAAACACAACGTGGACGCATCCCATTTTTTTACAGAAAACAGAGGTGTTTTTTGCAAAGTGCCCACCTTGAGATTTAGGCCTCTAGCTCAGCCGGCACCTAAGGAAAACTACCAAACCTGTGCATTTCTGAAAACTAGAGACCTAGGGGAATCCAAGATGGAGTTACTTGTGGGGCTCCGACCAGGTTTTGTTACCCAGAATCCTTTGCAAACCTCAAAATTTGGCTAAAAAAACACGTTTTCCTCACATTTCGGTGACAGAAAGTTCTGGAATCTGAGAGGAGCCACAAATTTCCTTCCACTCAGCGTTCCCCCAAGTATCCCGATCAAATTGATACCTCACTTGTGTGGGTAGGCCTAGCGCCTGCGACAGGAAATGCCCCAAAACACAACGTGAACACATCCCATTTTTCTACAGAAAACAGAGGTGTTTTTTGCAAAGTGCCTACCTTGAGAGTTTGGACTCTAGCTCAGCCGACACCTAGGGAAACCTACCAAACCTGTGCATTTTTTAAAACTAGAGACCTAGAGGAATCCAAGATGGGGTGACTTGTGGGGCTCTTATCAGGTTCTGTTACCCAGAATCCTTTGCAAACCTCAAAATGTGGCTAAAACAACACGTTTTCCACACATTGCGGTGACATAAAGTTCTGGAATCTGAGAGGAGCCACAAATTTCCTTCCACCCAGCGTTCCCCCACATCTCCCGATAAAAATGATACCTCACTTGTGTGGGTAGGCCTAGTGCCTGCAACAGGAAATGCCCCAAAACACAACGTGGACACATCACATTTTTCTACAGAAAAGAGAGGTGTTTTTTGCAAAGTGCCTACCTTGAGATTTTGGGCTCTAGCTCAGCCGGCACCAAGGGAAACCTACCAAACCTGTGCCTTTTTGAAAACTAGAGACCTAGGGGAATCCAAGATGGGGTGACTTGTGGGGCTCTGACCAGGTTCTGTTACCCAGAATCCTTTGCAAACCTCAAAATGTGGCTAAAACAACACGTTTTCCACACATTGCGGTGACAGAAAGTTCTGGAATCTGAGAGGAGCCAGAAATGTCCTTCCACCCAGCGTTCCCCCAAATCTCCCGATCAAAATGATACCTCACTTGTGTGGGTAGGCCTAGCGCCTGCAACAGGAAATGCCCCAAAACACAACGTGGACGCATCCCATTTTTTTACAGAAAACAGAGGTGTTTTTTGCAAAGTGCCTACCTTGAGATTTAGGCCTCTAGCTCAGTCGGCACCTAAGGAAAACTACCAAACCTGTGCATTTCTGAAAACTAGAGACCTAGGGGAATCCAAGATGGAGTGACTTGTGGGGCTCCGACCAGGTTTTGTTACCCAGAATCCTTTGCAAACCTCAAAATTTGGCTAAAAAAACACGTTTTCCTCACATTTCGGTGACAGAAAGTTCTGGAATCTGAGAGGAGCCACAAATTTCCTTCCACTCAGCGTTCCCCCAAGTCTCCCGATCAAATTGATACCTCACTTGTGTGGGTAGGCCTAGCGCCTGCGACAGGAAATGCCCCAAAACACAACGTGAACACATCCCATTTTTCTACAGAAAACAGAGGTGTTTTTTGCAAAGTGCCTACCTTGAGAGTTTGGACTCTAGCTCAGCCGACACCTAGGGAAACCTACCAAACCTGTGCATTTTTTAAAACTAGAGACCTAGAGGAATCCAAGATGGGGTGACTTGTGGGGCTCTTACCAGGTTCTGTTACCCAGAATCCTTTGCAAACCTCAAAATGTGGCTAAAACAACACGTTTTCCACACATTGCGGTGACATAAAGTTCTGGAATCTGAGAGGAGCCACAAATTTCCTTCCACCCAGCGTTCCCCCACATCTCCCGATAAAAATGATACCTCACTTGTGTGGGTAGGCCTAGTGCCTGCAACAGGAAATGCCCCAAAACACAACGTGGACACATCACATTTTTCTACAGAAAAGAGAGGTGTTTTTTGCAAAGTGCCTACCTTGAGATTTTGGGCTCTAGCTCAGCCGGCACCAAGGGAAACCTACCAAACCTGTGCCTTTTTGAAAACTAGAGACCTAGGGGAATCCAAGATGGGGTGACTTGTGGGGCTCTGACCAGATTCTGTTACCCAGAATCCTTTGCAAACCTCAAAATGTGGCTAAAAAATATATTTTCCTCACATTTCGGTGAAAAAAAGTTCTGGCATCTGAGAGGAGCCACAAATTTCCTTCCACCCAGCGTTCCCCCAAGTCTCCCGATCAAAATGATACCTCACTTGTGTGGGTAGACCTAGCGCCTGCAACAGGAAATGCCCCAAAACACAACGTGGATGCATCCCATTTTTCTACAGAAAACAGAGGTGTTTTTTGCAAAGTGCCTACCTTGTGATTTTGGCCTCTAGCTCAGCCGGCACCTAGGGAAAACTACCACACCTGTGCATTTCTGAAAACTAGAGACCTAGGGGAATCCAAGATGGGGTGACTTGTGGGGCTCCGACCAGGTTTTGTTACCCAGAATCCTTTGCAAACCTCAAAATGTGGCTAAAACAACACGTTTTCCACACATTGCGGTGACAGAAAGTTCTGGAATCTGAGAGGAGCCAGAAATGTCCTTCCACCCAGCGTTCCCCCAAGTCTCCCGATCAAAATGATACCTCACTTGTGTGGGTAGGCCTAGCGCCTGCAACAGGAAATGCCCCAAAACACAACGTGGACGCATCCCATTTTTTTACAGAAAACAGAGGTGTTTTTTGCAAAGTGCCTACCTTGAGATTTAGGCCTCTAGCTCAGCCGGCACCTAAGGAAAACTACCAAACCTGTGCATTTCTGAAAACTAGAGACCTAGGGGAATCCAAGATGGAGTGACTTGTGGGGCTCCGACCAGGTTTTGTTACCCAGAATCCTTTGCAAACCTCAAAATTTGGCTAAAAAAAAAAGTTTTCCTCACATTTCGGTGACAGAAAGTTCTGGAATCTGAGAGGAGCCACAAATTTCCTTCCACTCAGCGTTCCCCCAAGTCTCCCGATCAAATTGATACCTCACTTGTGTGGGTAGGCCTAGCGCCTGCGACAGGAAATGCCCCAAAACACAACGTGAACACATCCCATTTTTCTACAGAAAACAGAGGTGTTTTTTGCAAAGTGCCTACCTTGAGAGTTTGGACTCTAGCTCAGCCGACACCTAGGGAAACCAACCAAACCTGTGCATTTTTTAAAACTAGAGACCTAGAGGAATCCAAG
The DNA here is from genome assembly GCF_031143425.1 of Pleurodeles waltl. NCBI lineage: Eukaryota > Metazoa > Chordata > Amphibia > Caudata > Salamandridae > Pleurodeles > Pleurodeles waltl. Next base: position 250,049,511 of record NC_090443.1, read on the forward strand.
ATGGGGTGACTTGTGGGGCTCTTACCAGGTTCTGTTACCCAGAATCCTTTGCAAATCTCAAAATGTGGTTAAAACAACACGTTTTCCACACATTGCGGTGACAAAGTTCTGGAATCTGAGAGGAGCCACAAATTTCCTTCCACCCAGCGTTCCCCCACGTCTCCCGATAAAAATGATACCTCACTTGTGTGGGTAGGCCTAGTGCCTGCGACAGGAAATGCCCCAAAACACAACGTGGACACATCACATTTTTCTACAGAAAAGAGAGGTGTTTTTTGCAAAGTGCCTACCTTGAGATTTTGGCCTCTAGCTCAGCCGGCACCAAGGGAAACCTACCAAACCTGTGCCTTTTTGAAAACTAGAGACCTAGAGGAATCCAAGATGGGGTGACTTGTGGGGCTCTGACCAGGTTGTGTTACCAAGAATCCTTTGCAAACCTCAAAATGTGGCTAAAACAACACGTTTTCCACATATTGCGGTGACAAAAAGTTCTGGAATCTGAGAGGAGCCACAAATTTCCTTCCACCCAGCGTTCCCCCAAGTCTCCCGATAAAAATGATACCTCACTTGTGTGGGTAGGCCTAGCGCCTGCGACAGGAAATGCCCCAAAACACAACGTGGACACATCACATTTTTCTACAGAAAAGAGAGGTGTTTTTTGCAAAGTGCCTACCTTGAGATTTTGGCCTCTAGCTCAGCCGGCACCTAGGGATACCTACCAAACCTGTGCATTTCTGAAAACTAGAGACCTAGGGGAATCCAAGATGGGGTGACTTGTGGGGCTCTGACCAGGTTCTGTTACCCAGAATCCTTTGCAAACCTCAAAATGTGGCTAAAAAACACGTTTTCCTCACATTTCGGTGACAGAAAGTTCTGGAATCTGAGAGGAGCCACAAATTTCCTTCCACCCAGCGTTCCCCCAAGCCTACCGATAAAAATGATACCTCACTTGTGTGGGTAGACCTAGCGCCTGCGTCAGGAAATTCCCCAAAATACAACGCGGACACATCCCATTTTTCTACAGAAAACAGAAGTGTTTTTTGCAAAGTGCCTACCTGTAGATTTTGGCCTCTAGCTCAGCCGGCACCTAGGGAAACTCACCAAACCTGTGCATTTTTGAAATCTAGAGACCTAGGGGAATCCAAGATGGGGTGACTTGTGGGGCTCCGACCAGGTTCTGTTACCCAGAATCCTTTGCAAACCTCAAAATGTGGCTAAAAAACACGTTTCCCTCACATTTCGGTGACAGAAAGTTCTGGAATCTGAGAGGATCCACAAATTTCCTTCCACCCAGCGTTCCCCCAAGCCTACTGATAAAAATGATACCTCACTTGTGTGGGTAGACCTAGCGCCTGCGACAGGAAATGCCCCAAAATACAACATGGACACATCCCATTTTTCTACAGAAAACAGAAGTGTTTTTTGCAAAGTGCCTACCTGTAGATTTTGGCCTCTAGCTCAGCCGGCACCTAGGGAAACTCACCAAACCTGTGCATTTTTGAAAACTAGAGACCTAGGGGAATCCAAGATGGGGTGACTTGTGGGGCTCCGACCAGGTTCTGTTACCCAGAATCCTTTGCAAACCTCAAAATTTGGCTAATAAAACACATTTTTGTCACATTTCGGTGACAGAAAGTTCTGGAATCTGAGAGGAGCCACAAATTTACTTCCACCCAGCGTTCCCCCAAGTCTCCCGATCAAAATGATACCTCACTTGTGTGGGTAGGCCTAGCGCCTGCAACAGGAAATGCCCCAAAACACAACGTGGACGCATTCCATTTTTCTACAGAAAACAGAAGTGTTTTTTGCAAAGTGCCTACCTGTAGATTTTGGCCTCTAGCTCAGCCGGCACCTAGGGAAACTCACCAAACCTGTGCATTTTTGAAATCTAGAGACCTAGGGGAATCCAATTTGGGGTGACTTGTGGGGCTCCGACCAGGTTCTGTTACCCAGAATCCTTTGCAAACCTCAAAATGTGGCTAAAAAACACGTTTTCCTCACATTTCGGTGACAGAAAGTTCTGGAATCTGAGAGGATCCACAAATTTCCTTCCACCCAGCGTTCCCCCAAGCCTACCGATAAAAATGATACCTCACTTGTGTGGGTAGACCTAGCGCCTGCGACAGGAAATGCCCCAAAACACAACGTGGATGCATCCCATTTTTCTACAGAAAACAGAAGTGTTTTTTGCAAAGTGCCTACCTGTAGATTTTGGCCTCTAGCTCAGCCGGCACCTAGGGAAACTCACCAAACCTGTGCATTTTTGAAAACTAGAGACCTAGGGGAATCCAACATGGGGTGACTTGTGGGGCTCCGACCAGGTTCTGTTACCCAGAATCCTTTGCAAACCTCAAAATTTGGCTAATAAAACACGTTTTCGTCACATTTTGGTGACAGAAAGTTCTGGAATCTGAGAGGAGCCACAAATTTACTTCCACCCAGCGTTCCCCCAAGTCTCCAGATCAAAATGATACCTCACTTGTGTGGGTAGGCCTAGCGCCTGCAACAGGAAATGCCCCAAAACACAACGTGGATGCATTCCATTTTTCTACAGAAAACAGAGGTGTTTTTTGCAAAGTGCCTACCTTGAGATTTAGGCCTCTAGCTCAGCCGGCACCTAAGGAAAACTACCAAACCTGTGCATTTCTGAAAACTAGAGACCTAGGGGAATGCAAGATGGGGTGACTTGTGGGGCTCCGACCAGGTTTTGTTACCCAGAATCCTTTGCAAACCTCAAAATTTGGCTAAAAAACACGTTTTCCTCACATTTCGGTGACAGAAAGTTCTGGAATCTGAGAGGAGCCACAAATTTCCTTCCACTCAGCGTTCCCCCAAGTCTCCCGATCAAATTGATACCTCACTTGTGTGGGTAGGCCTAGCGCCTGCGACAGGAAATGCCCCAAAACACAATGTGAACACATCCCATTTTTCTACAGAAAACAGAGGTGTTTTTTGCAAAGTGCCTACCTTGAGAGTTTGGACTCTAGCTCAGCCGACACCTAGGGAAACCTACCAAACCTGTGCATTTTTTTAAACTAGAGACCTAGAGGAATCCAAGATGGGGTGACTTGTGGGGCTCTTACCAGGTTCTGTTACCCAGAATCCTTTGCAAACCTCAAAATGTGGCTAAAACAACACGTTTTCCACACATTGCGGTGACATAAAGTTCTGGAATCTGAGAGGAGCCACAAATTTCCTTCCACCCAGCGTTCCCCCACGTCTCCCGATAAAAATGATACCTCACTTGTGTGGGTAGGCCTAGTGCCTGCGACAGGAAATGCCCCAAAACACAATGTGGACACATCACATTTTTCTACAGAAAAGAGAGGTGTTTTTTGCAAAGTGCCTACCTTGAGATTTTGGCCTCTAGCTCAGCCGGCACCAAGGGAAACCTACCAAACCTGTGCCTTTTTGAAAACTAGAGACCTAGGGGAATCCAAGATGGGGTGACTTGTGGGGCTCCGACCAGGTTTTGTTACCCAGAATCCTTTGCAAACCTCAAAATTTGGCTAAAAAAACACGTTTTCCTCACATTTCGGTGACAGAAAGTTCTGGAATCTGAGAGGAGTCACAAATTTCCTTCCACTCAGCGTTCCCCCAAGTCTCCCGATCAAATTGATACCTCACTTGTGTGGGTAGGCCTAGCGCCTGCGACAGGAAATGCCCCAAAACACAACATGGACACATCCCATTTTTCTACAGAAAACAGAGGTGTTTTTTGGAAAGTGCCTACCTTGTGATTTTGGCCTCTAGCTCAGCCGGCACCTAGGGAAAACTACCAAACCTGTGCATTTCTGAAAACTAGAGACCTAGGGGAATCCAAGATGGGGTGACTTGTGGGGCTCCGACCAGGTTTTGTTACCCAGAATCCTTTGCAAACCTCAAAATTTGGCTAAAAAAACACGTTTTTCTCACATTTCGGTGACAGAAAGTTCTGGAATCTGAGAGGAGCCACAAATTTCCTTCCACTCAGCGTTCCCCCAAGTATCCCGATCAAATTGATACCTCACTTGTGTGGGTAGGCCTAGCGCCTGCGACAGGAAATGCCCCAAAACACAACGTGGACACATCCCATTTTTCTACAGAAAACAGAGGTGTTTTTTGCAAAGTGCCCACCTTGAGAGTTTGGACTCTAGCTCAGCCGACACCTAGGGAAACCTACCAAACCTGTGCATTTTTTAAAACTAGAGACCTAGAGGAATCCAAGATGGGGTGACTTGTGGGGCTCCGACCAGGTTCTGTTACCCAGAATCCTTTGCAAACCTCAAAATGTGGCTAAAACAACATGTTTTCCACACATTGCGGTGACAGAAAGTTCTGGAATCTGAGAGGAGCCAGAAATGTCCTTCCACCCAGCGTTCCCCCAAGTCTCCCGATCAAAATGATACCTCACTTGTGTGGGTAGGCCTAGCGCCTGCAACAGGAAATGCCCCAAAACACAACGTGGACGCATCCCATTTTTTTACAGAAAACAGAGGTGTTATTTGCAAAGTGCCTACCTTGAGATTTAGGCCTCTAGCTCAGCCGGCACCTAAGGAAAACTACCAAACCTGTGCATTTCTGAAAACTAGAGACCTAGGGGAATCCAAGATGGGGTGACTTGTGGGGCTCCGACCAGGTTTTGTTACCCAGAATCCTTTGCAAACCTCAAAATTTGGCTAAAAAAACAAGTTTTCCTCACATTTCGGTGACATAAAGTTCTGGAATCTGAGAGGAGCCACAAATTTCCTTCCACTCAGCGTTCCCCCAAGTCTCCCGATCAAATTGATACCTCACTTGTGTGGGTAGGCCTAGCGCCTGCGACAGGAAATGCCCCAAAACACAACGTGCACACATCCCATTTTTCTACAGAAAACAGAGGTGTTTTTTGCAAAGTGCCTACCTTGAGATTTAGGCCTCTAGCTCAGCCGGCACCTAAGGAAAACTACCAAACCTGTGCATTTCTGAAAACTAGAGACCTAGGGGAATCCAAGATGGGGTGACTTGTGGGGCTCCAACCAGGTTTTGTTACCCAGAATCCTTTGCAAACCTCAAAATTTGGCTAAAAAAACACATTTTCCTCACATTTCGGTGACAGAAAGTTCTGGAATCTGAGAGGAGCCACAATTTTCCTTCCACCCAGCGTTCCCCCACGTCTCCCGATAAAAATGATACCTCACTTGTGTGGGTAGGCCTAGTGCCTGCGACAGGAAATGCCCCAAAACACAAAGTGGACACATCACATTTTTCTACAGAAAAGAGAGGTGTTTTTTGCAAAGTGCCTACCTTGAGATTTTGGCCTCTAGCTCAGCCGGCACCAAGGGAAACCTACCAAACCTGTGCCTTTTTGAAAACTAGAGACCTAGGGGAATCCAAGATGGGGTGACTTGTGGGGCTCTGACCAGGTTCTGTTACCCAGAATCCTTTGCAAACCTCAAAATGTGGCTAAAAAATACGTTTTCCTCACATTTCGGTGACAAAAAGTTCTGGCATCTGAGAGGAGCCACAAATTTCCTTCCACCCAGCGTTCCCCCAAGTCTCCCGATCAAAATGATACCTCACTTGTGTGGGTAGGCCTAGCGCCTGCAACAGGAAATGCCCCAAAACACAACGTGGACGCATCCCATTTTTCTACAGAAAACAGAGGTGTTTTTTGCAAAGTGCCTACCTTGTGATTTTGGCCTCTAGCTCAGCCGGCACCTAGGGAAAACTACCAAACCTGTGCATTTCTGAAAACTAGAGACCTAGGGGAATCCAAGATGGGGTGACTTGTGGGGCTCCGACCAGGTTTTGTTACCCAGAATCCTTTGCATACCTCAAAATTTGGCTAAAAAAACACGTTTTCCTCACATTTCGGTGACAGAAAGTTCTGGAATCTGAGAGGAGTCACAAATTTCCTTCCACTCAGCGTTCCCCCAAGTCTCCCGATCAAATTGATACCTCACTTGTGTGGGTAGGCCTAGCGCCTGCGACAGGAAATGCCCCAAAACACAACATGGACACATCCCATTTTTCTACAGAAAACAGAGGTGTTTTTTGGAAAGTGCCCACCTTGAGAGTTTGGACTCTAGCTCAGCCGACACCTAGGGAAACCTACCAAACCTGTGCATTTTTTAAAACTAGAGACCTAGAGGAATCCAAGATGGGGTGACTTGTGGGGCTCTTACCAGGTTCTGTTACCCAGAATCCTTTGCAAACCTCAAAATGTGGCTAAAACAACACGTTTTCCACACATTGCGGTGACATAAAGTTCTGGAATCTGAGAGGAGCCACAAATTTCCATCCATGCAGCGTTCCCCCAAGTCTCCCGATAAAAATGATACCTCACTTGTGTGGGTAGGCCTAGTGCCTGCGACAGGAAATGCCCCAAAACACGACGTGGACACATCACATTTTTCTACAGAAAAGAGAGGTGTTTTTTGCAAAGTGCCTACCTTGAGATTTTGGCCTCTAGCTCAGCCGGCACCAAGGGAAACCTACCAAACCTGTGCCTTTTTGAAAACTAGAGACCTAGGGGAATCCAAGATGGGGTGACTTATGGGGCTCTGACCAAGGTCTGTTACCCAGAATCCTTTGCAAACCTCAAAATGTGGCTAAAAAATAAGTTTTCCTCACATTTCGGTGACAGAAAGTTCTGGAATCTGAGAGGAGCCACAAATTTCCTTCCACCCAGCGTTCCCCCAAGCCTACCGATAAAAATGATACCTCACTTGTGTGGGTAGACCTAGCGCCTGCGACAGGAAATGCACCAAAATACAACGTGGACACATCCCATTTTTCTACAGAAAACAGAAGTGTTTTTTGCAAAGTGCCTACCTTGAGAGTTTGGACTCTAGCTCAGCCGACACCTAGGGAAACCTACCAAACCTGTGCATTTTTTAAAACTAGAGACCTAGAGGAATCCAAGATGGGGTGACTAGTGGGGCTCTTACCAGGTTCTGTTACCCAGAATCCTTTGCAAACCTCAAAATGTGGCTAAAACAACACGTTTTCCACACATTGCGGTGACATAAAGTTCTGGAATCTGAGAGGAGCCACAAATTTCCTTCCACCCAGCGTTCCCCCACGTCTCCCGATAAAAATGATACCTCACTTGTGTGGGTAGGCCTCGTGCCTGCGACAGGAAATGCCCCAAAACACAACGTGGACACATCACTTTTTTCTACAGACAAGAGAGGTGTTTTTTGCAAAGTGCCTACCTTGAGATTTTGGCCTCTAGCTCAGCCGGCACCAAGGGAAACCTACCAAACCTGTGCCTTTTTGAAAACTAGAGACCTAGAGGAATCCAAGATGGGGTGACTTGTGGGGCTCTGACCAGGTTCTGTTACCCAGAATCCTTTGCAAACCTCAAAATGTGGCTAAAAAACAAGTTTTCCTCACATTTCGGTGACAGAAAGTTCTGGAATCTGAGAGGATCCACAAATTTCCTTCCACCCAGCGTTCCCCCAAGCCTACCGATAAAAATGATACCTCACTTGTGTGGGTAGACCTAGCGCCTGCGACAGGAAATGCCCCAAAATACAACATGGACACATCCCATTTTTCTACAGAAAACAGAAGTGTTTTTTGCAAAGTGCCTACCTGTAGATTTTGGCCTCTAGCTCAGCCGGCACCTAGGGAAACTCACCAAACCTGTGCATTTTTGAAAACTAGAGACCTAGGGGAATCCAAGATGGGGTGACTTTTGGGGCTCTGACCAGGTTCTGTTACCCAGAATCCTTTGCAAACCTCCAAATGTGGCTAATAAAACACGTTTTCGTCACATTTCGGTGACAGAAAGTTCTGGAATCTGAGAGGAGCCACAAATTTACTTCCACCCAGCGTTCCCCCAAGTCTCCCGATCAAAATGATACCTCACTTGTGTGGGTAGGCCTAGCGCCTGCAACAGGAAATGCCCCAAAACACAACGTAGACGCATTCCATTTTTCTACAGAAAACAGAGGTGTTTTTTGCAAAGTGCCTACCTTGAGATTTAGGTCTCTAGCTCAGCCGGCACCTAAGGAAAACTACCAAACCTGGGCATTTCTGAAAACTAGAGACCTAGGGGAATCCAAGATGGGGTGACTTGTGGGGCTCCGACCAGGTTTTGTTACCCAGAATCCTTTGCAAACCTCAAAATTTGGCTAAAAAAACACGTTTTCCTCACATTTCAGTGACAGAAAGCTCTGGAATCTGAGAGGAGCTACAAATTTCCTTCCACTCAGCGTTCCCCCAAGTCTCCCGATCAAATTGATACCTCACTTGTGTGGGTAGGCCTAGCGCCTGCGACAGGAAATGCCCCAAAACACAACGTGAACACATCCCATTTTTCTACAGAAAACAGAGGTGTTTTTTGCAAAGTGCCTACCTTGAGAGTTTGGACTCTAGCTCAGCCGACACCTAACGAAACCTACCAAACCTGTGCATTTTTAAAACTAGAGACCTAGAGGAATCCAAGATGTGGTGACTTGTGGGGCTCTTACCAGGTTCTGTTACCCAGAATCCTTTGCAAACCTCAAAATGTGGCTAAAACAACACGTTTTCCAAACATTGCGGTGACATAAAGTTCTGGAATCTGAGAGGAGCCACAAATTTCCTTCCACCCAGCGTTCCCCCACGTCTCCCGATAAAAATGATACCTCACTTGTGTGGGTAGGCCTAGTGCCTGCGACCGGAAATGCCCCAAAACACAACGTGGACACATCACATTTTTCTACAGAAAACAGAGGTGTTTTTTGCAAAGTGCCTACCTTGAGATTTTGGCCTCTAGCTCAGCCGGCACCAAGGGAAACCTACCAAACCTGTGCCTTTTTGAAAACTAGAGACCTAGGGGAATCCAAGATGGGGTGACTTGTGGGGCTCTGACCAGGTTCTGTTACCCAGAATCCTTTGCAAACCTCAAAATGTGGCTAAAAAATACGTTTTCCTCACATTTCGGTGACAAAAAGTTCTGGCATCTGAGAGGAGCCACAAATTTCCTTCCACCCAGCGTTCCCCCAAGTCTCCCGATAAAAATGATACCTCACTTGTGTGGGTAGGCCTAGCGCCTGCGACAGGAAATGCCCCAAAACACAACGTGAACACATCCCATTTTTCTACAGAAAACAGAGGTGTTTTTTGCAAAGTGCCTACCTTGAGAGTTTGGACTCTAGCTCAGCCGACACCTAGGGAAACCTACCAAACCTGTGCATTTTTTAAAACTAGAGACCTAGAGGAATCCAAGATGGGGTGACTTGTGGGGCTCTTACCAGGTTCTGTTACCCAGAATCCTTTGCAAACCTCAAAATGTGGCTAAAACAACACGTTTTCCACACATTGCGGTGACAGAAAGTTCTGGAATCTGAGAGGAGCCACAAATTTCCTTCCACCCAGCGTTCCTCCACGTCTCCCGATAAAAATTATACCTCACTTGTGTGGGTAGGCCTAGTGCCTGCGACAGGAAATGCCCCAAAACACAACGTGGACACATCACATTTTTCTACAGAAAAGAGAGGTGTTTTTTGCAAAGTGCCTACCTTGAGATTTTGGCCTCTAGCTCAGCCGGCACCAAGGGAAACCTACCAAACCTGTGCCTTTTTGAAAACTAGAGACCTAGGGGAATCCAAGATGGGGTGACTTATGGGGCTCTGACCAGGTTCTGTTACCCAGAATCCTTTGCAAACCTCAAAATGTGGCTAAAAAATACATTTTCCTCACATTTCGGTGACAAAAAGTTCTGCCATCTGAGAGGAGCCACAAATTTCCTTCCACCCAGCGTTCCCCCAAGTCTCCCGATCAAAATGATACCTCACTTGTGTGGGTAGGCCTAGCGCCTGCAACAGGAAATGCCCCAAAACACAACGTGGACGCATCCCATTTTTCTACAGAAAACAGAGGTGTTTTTTGCAAAGTGCCTACCTTGTGATTTTGGCCTCTAGCTCAGCCGGCACCTAGGGAAAACTACCAAACCTGTGCATTTCTGAAAACTAGAGACCTAGGGGAATCCAAGATGGGGTGACTTGTGGGGCTCCGACCAGGTTTTGTTACCCAGAATCCTTTGCAAACCTCAAAATTTGGCTAAAACAACACGTTTTCCTCACATTTAGGTGACAGAAAGTTCTGGAATCTGAGAGGAGTCACAAATTTCCTTCCACTCAGCGTTCCCCCAAGTCTACCGATCAAATTGATACCTCACTTGTGTGGGTAGGCCTAGCGCCTGCGACAGGAAATGCCCCAAAACACAACGTGGACACATCCCATTTTTCTACAGAAAACAGAGGTGTTTTTTGGAAAGTGCCCACCTTGAGAGTTTGGACTCTAGCTCAGCCGACACCTAGGGAAACCTACCAAACCTGTGCATTTTTTAAAACTAGAGACCTAGAGGAATCCAAGATGGGGTGACTTGTGGGGCTCTTACCAGGTTCTGTTACCCAGAATCCTTTGCAAACCTCAAAATGTGGCTAAAAAATACGTTTTCCTCACATTTCGGTGACAAAAAGTTCTGGCATCTGAGAGGAGCCACAAATTTCCTTCCACTCAGCGTTCCCCCAAGTCTCCTGATCAAATTGATACCTCACTTGTGTGGGTAGGCCTAGCGCCTGCGACAGGAAATGCCCCAAAACACAACGTGCACACATCCCATTTTTCTACAGAAAACAGAGGTGTTTTTTGCAAAGTGCCTACCTTGAGATTTAGGCCTCTAGCTCAGCCGGCACCTAAGGAAAACTACCAAACCTGTGCATTTCTGAAAACTAGAGACCTAGGGGAATCCAAGATGGGGTGACTTGTGGGGCTCCAACCAGGTTTTGTTACCCAGAATCCTTTGCAAACCTCCAAATTTGGCTAAAAAAACACATTTTCCTCACATTTCGGTGACAGAAAGTTCTGGAATCTGAGAGGAGCCACAATTTTCCTTCCACCCAGCGTTCCCCCACGTCTCCCGATAAAAATGATACCTCACTTGTGTGGGTAGGCCTAGTGCCTGCGACAGGAAATGCCCCAAAACACAAAGTGGACACATCACATTTTTCTACAGAAAAGAGAGGTGTTTTTTGCAAAGTGCCTACCTTGAGATTTTGGCCTCTAGCTCAGCCGGCACCAAGGGAAACCTACCAAACCTGTGCCTTTTTGAAAACTAGAGACCTAGGGGAATCCAAGATGGGGTGACTTGTGGGGCTCTGACCAGGTTCTGTTACCCAGAATCCTTTGCAAACCTCAAAATGTGGCTAAAAAATACGTTTTCCTCACATTTCGGTGACAAAAAGTTCTGGCATCTGAGAGGATCCACAAATTTCCTTCCACCCAGCGTTCCCCCAAGTCTCCCGATCAAAATGATACCTCACTTGTGTGGGTAGGCCTAGCGCCTGCAACAGGAAATGCCCCAAAACACAACGTGGACGCATCCCATTTTTCTACAGAAAACAGAGGTGTTTTTTGCAAAGTGCCTACCTTGTGATTTTGGCCTCTAGCTCAGCCGGCACCTAGGGAAAACTACCAAACCTGTGCATTTCTGAAAACTAGAGACCTAGGGGAATCCAAGATGGGGTGACTTGTGGGGCTCCGACCAGGTTTTGTTACCCAGAATCCTTTGCATACCTCAAAATTTGGCTAAAAAAACACGTTTTCCTCACATTTCGGTGACAGAAAGTTCTGGAATCTGAGAGGAGTCACAAATTTCCTTCCACTCAGCGTTCCCCCAAGTCTCCCGATCAAATTGATACCTCACTTGTGTGGGTAGGCCTAGCGCCTGCGACAGGAAATGCCCCAAAACACAACATGGACACATCCCATTTTTCTACAGAAAACAGAGGTGTTTTTTGGAAAGTGCCCACCTTGAGAGTTTGGACTCTAGCTCAGCCGACACCTAGGGAAACCTACCAAACCTGTGCATTTTTTAAAACTAGAGACCTAGAGGAATCCAAGATGGGGTGACTTGTGGGGCTCTTACCAGGTTCTGTTACCCAGAATCCTTTGCAAACCTCAAAATGTGGCTAAAACAACACGTTTTCCACACATTGCGGTGACATAAAGTTCTGGAATCTGAGAGGAGCCACAAATTTCCATCCATGCAGCGTTCCCCCAAGTCTCCCGATAAAAATGATACCTCACTTGTGTGGGTAGGCCTAGTGCCTGCGACAGGAAATGCCCCAAAACACGACGTGGACACATCACATTTTTCTACAGAAAAGAGAGGTGTTTTTTGCAAAGTGCCTACCTTGAGATTTTGGCCTCTAGCTCAGCCGGCACCAAGGGAAACCTACCAAACCTGTGCCTTTTTGAAAACTAGAGACCTAGGGGAATCCAAGATGGGGTGACGTATGAGGCTCTGACCAAGGTCTGTTACCCAGAATCCTTTGCAAACCTCAAAATGTGGCTAAAAAATAAGTTTTCCTCACATTTCGGTGACAGAAAGTTCTGGAATCTGAGAGGAGCCACAAATTTCCTTCCACCCAGCGTTCCCCCAAGCCTACCGATAAAAATGATACCTCACTTGTGTGGGTAGACCTAGCGCCTGCGACAGGAAATGCACCAAAATACAACGTGGACACATCCCATTTTTCTACAGAAAACAGAAGTGTTTTTTGCAAAGTGCCTACCTTGAGAGTTTGGACTCTAGCTCAGCCGACACCTAGGGAAACCTACCAAACCTGTGCATTTTTTAAAACTAGAGACCTAGAGGAATCCAAGATGGGGTGACTTGTGGGGCTCTTACCAGGTTCTGTTACCCAGAATCCTTTGCAAACCTCAAAATGTGGTTAAAACAACACGTTTTCCACACATTGCGGTGACATAAAGTTCTGGAATCTGAGAGGAGCCACAAATTTCCTTCCACCCAGCGTTCCCCCACGTCTCCCGATAAAAATGATACCTCACTTGTGTGGGTAGGCCTCGTGCCTGCGACAGGAAATGCCCCAAAACACAACGTGGACACATCACTTTTTTCTACAGACAAGAGAGGTGTTTTTTGCAAAGTGCCTACCTTGAGATTTTGGCCTCTAGCTCAGCCGGCACCAAGGGAAACCTACCAAACCTGTGCCTTTTTGAAAACTAGAGACCTAGAGGAATCCAAGATGGGGTGACTTGTGGGGCTCTGACCAGGTTCTGTTACCCAGAATCCTTTGCAAACCTCAAAATGTGGCTAAAAAACAAGTTTTCCTCACATTTCGGTGACAGAAAGTTCTGGAATCTGAGAGGATCCACAAATTTCCTTCCACCCAGCGTTCCCCCAAGCCTACCGATAAAAATGATACCTCACTTGTGTGGGTAGACCTAGCGCCTGCGACAGGAAATGCCCCAAAATACAACATGGACACATCCCATTTTTCTACAGAAAACAGAAGTGTTTTTTGCAAAGTGCCTACCTGTAGATTTTGGCCTCTAGCTCAGCCGGCACCTAGGGAAACTCACCAAACCTGTGCATTTTTGAAAACTAGAGACCTAGGGGAATCCAAGATGGGGTGACTTTTGGGGCTCTGACCAGGTTCTGTTACCCAGAATCCTTTGCAAACCTCCAAATGTGGCTAATAAAACACGTTTTCGTCACATTTCGGTGACAGAAAGTTCTGGAATCTGAGAGGAGCCACAAATTTACTTCCACCCAGCGTTCCCCCAAGTCTCCCGATCAAAATGATACCTCACTTGTGTGGGTAGGCCTAGCGCCTGCAACAGGAAATGCCCCAAAACACAACGTAGACGCATTCCATTTTTCTACAGAAAACAGAGGTGTTTTTTGCAAAGTGCCTACCTTGAGATTTAGGTCTCTAGCTCAGCCGGCACCTAAGGAAAACTACCAAACCTGGGCATTTCTGAAAACTAGAGACCTAGGGGAATCCAAGATGGGGTGACTTGTGGGGCTCCGACCAGGTTTTGTTACCCAGAATCCTTTGCAAACCTCAAAATTTGGCTAAAAAAACACGTTTTCCTCACATTTCAGTGACAGAAAGCTCTGGAATCTGAGAGGAGCTACAAATTTCCTTCCACTCAGCGTTCCCCCAAGTCTCCCGATCAATTTGATACCTCACTTGTGTGGGTAGGCCTAGCGCCTGCGACAGGAAATGCCCCAAAACACAACGTGAACACATCCCATTTTTCTACAGAAAACAGAGGTGTTTTTTGCAAAGTGCCTACCTTGAGAGTTTGGACTCTAGCTCAGCCGACACCTAACGAAACCTACCAAACCTGTGCATTTTTAAAACTAGAGACCTAGAGGAATCCAAGATGGGGTGACTTGTGGGGCTCTTACCAGGTTCTGTTACCCAGAATCCTTTGCAAACCTCAAAATGTGGCTAAAACAACACGTTTTCCAAACATTGCGGTGACATAAAGTTCTGGAATCTGAGAGGAGCCACAAATTTCCTTCCACCCAGCGTTCCCCCACGTCTCCCGATAAAAATGATACCTCACTTGTGTGGGTAGGCCTAGTGCCTGCGACCGGAAATGCCCCAAAACACAACGTGGACACATCACATTTTTCTACAGAAAAGAGAGGTGTTTTTTGCAAAGTGCCTACCTTGAGATTTTGGCCTCTAGCTCAGCCGGCACCAAGGGAAACCTACCAAACCTGTGCCTTTTTGAAAACTAGAGACCTAGGGGAATCCAAGATGGGGTGACTTGTGGGGCTCTGACCAGGTTCTGTTACCCAGAATCCTTTGCAAACCTCAAAATGTGGCTAAAAAATACGTTTTCCTCACATTTCGGTGACAAAAAGTTCTGGCATCTGAGAGGAGCCACAAATTTCCTTCCACCCAGCGTTCCCCCAAGTCTCCCGATAAAAATGATACCTCACTTGTGTGGGTAGGCCTAGCGCCTGCGACAGGAAATGCCCCAAAACACAACGTGAACACATCCCATTTTTCTACAGAAAACAGAGGTGTTTTTTGCAAAGTGCCTACCTTGAGAGTTTGGACTCTAGCTCAGCCGACACCTAGGGAAACCTACCAAACCTGTGCATTTTTTAAAACTAGAGACCTAGAGGAATCCAAGATGGGGTGACTTGTGGGGCTCTTACCAGGTTCTGTTACCCAGAATCCTTTGCAAACCTCAAAATGTGGCTAAAACAACACGTTTTCCACACATTGCGGTGACAGAAAGTTCTGGAATCTGAGAGGAGCCACAAATTTCCTTCCACCCAGCGTTCCTCCACGTCTCCCGATAAAAATTATACCTCACTTGTGTGGGTAGGCCTAGTGCCTGCGACAGGAAATGCCCCAAAACACAACGTGGACACATCACATTTTTCCACAGAAAAGAGAGGTGTTTTTTGCAAAGTGCCTACCTTGAGATTTTGGCCTCTAGCTCAGCCGGCACCAAGGGAAACCTACCAAACCTGTGCCTTTTTGAAAACTAGAGACCTAGGGGAATCCAAGATGGGGTGACTTATGGGGCTCTGACCAGGTTCTGTTACCCAGAATCCTTTGCAAACCTCAAAATGTGGCTAAAAAATACATTTTCCTCACATTTCGGTGACAAAAAGTTCTGCCATCTGAGAGGAGCCACAAATTTCCTTCCACCCAGCGTTCCCCCAAGTCTCCCGATCAAAATGATACCTCACTTGTGTGGGTAGGCCTAGCGCCTGCAACAGGAAATGCCCCAAAACACAACGTGGACGCATCCCATTTTTCTACAGAAAACAGAGGTGTTTTTTGCAAAGTGCCTTCCTTGTGATTTTGGCCTCTAGCTCAGCCGGCACCTAGGGAAAACTACCAAACCTGTGCATTTCTGAAAACTAGAGACCTAGGGGAATCCAAGATGGGGTGACTTGTGGGGCTCCGACCAGGTTTTGTTACCCAGAATCCTTTGCAAACCTCAAAATTTGGCTAAAACAACACGTTTTCCTCACATTTAGGTGACAGAAAGTTCTGGAATCTGAGAGGAGTCACAAATTTCCTTCCACTCAGCGTTCCCCCAAGTCTACCGATCAAATTGATACCTCACTTGTGTGGGTAGGCCTAGCGCCTGCGACAGGAAATGCCCCAAAACACAACGTGGACACATCCCATTTTTCTACAGAAAACAGAGGTGTTTTTTGGAAAGTGCCCACCTTGAGAGTTTGGACTCTAGCTCAGCCGACACCTAGGGAAACCTACCAAACCTGTGCATTTTTTAAAACTAGAGACCTAGAGGAATCCAAGATGGGGTGACTTGTGGGGCTCTTACCAGGTTCTGTTACCCAGAATCCTTTGCAAACCTCAAAATGTGGCTAAAAAATACGTTTTCCTCACATTTCGGTGACAAAAAGTTCTGGCATCTGAGAGGAGCCACAAATTTCCTTCCACCCAGCGTTCCCCCAAGTCTCCCGATCAAAATGATACCTCACTTGTGTGGGTAGACCTAGCGCCTGCAACAGGAAATGCCCCAAAACACAACGTGGACGCATCCCATTTTTCTACAGAAAACAGAGGTGTTTTTTGCAAAGTGCCTACCTTGTGATTTTGGCATCTAGCTCAGCCGGCACCTAGGGAAAACTACTAAACCTGTGCATTTCTGAAAACTAGAGACCTAGGGGAATCCAAGATGGGGTGACTTGTGCGGCTCCGACCAGGTTTTGTTACCCAGAATCCTTTGCAAACCTCAAAATTTGGCTAAAGAAACACGTTTTCCTCACATTTCGGTGACAGAAAGTTCTGGAATCTGAGAGGAGCCACAAATTTCCTTCCACCCAGCGTTCCCCCAAGTCTCCCGATCAAAATGATACCTCACTTGTGTGGGTAGGCCTAGCGCCTGCAACAGGAAATGACCCAAAACACAACGTGGACGCATCCCATTTTTCTACAGAAAACAGAGGTGTTTTTTGCAAAGTGCCTACCTTGTGATTTTGGCATCTAGCTCAGCCGGCACCTAGGGAAAACTACTAAACCTGTGCATTTCTGAAAACTAGAGACCTAGGGGAATCCAAGATGGGGTGACTTGTGCGGCTCCGACCAGGTTTTGTTACCCAGAATCCTTTGCAAACCTCAAAATTTGGCTAAAAAAACACGTTTTCCTCACATTTCGGTGACAGAAAGTTCTGGAATCTGAGAGGAGCCACAAATTTCCTTCCACCCAGCGTTCCCCCAAGTCTCCCGATCAAAATGATACCTCACTTGTGTGGGTAGGCCTAGCGCCTGCAACAGGAAATGACCCAAAACACAACGTGGACGCATCCCATTTTTCTACAGAAAACAGAGGTGTTTTTTGCAAAGTGCCTACCTTGTGATTTTGGCCTCTAGCTCAGCCGGCACCTAGGGAAAACTACCAAACCTGTGCATTTCTGAAAACTAGAGACCTAGGGGAATCCAAGATGGGGTGACTTGTGGGGCTCCGACCAGGTTTTGTTACCCAGAATCCTTTGCAAACCTCAAAATTTGGCTAAAACAACACGTTTTCCTCACATTTCGGTGACAGAAAGTTCTGGAATCTGAGAGGAGTCACAAATTTCCTTCCACTCAGCGTTCCCCCAAGTCTACCGATCAAATTGATACCTCACTTGTGTGGGTAGGCCTAGCGCCTGCGACAGGAAATGCCCCAAAACACAACGTGGACACATCCCATTTTTCTACAGAAAACAGAGGTGTTTTTTGGAAAGTGCCCACCTTGAGAGTTTGGACTCTAGCTCAGCCGACACCTAGGGAAACCTACCAAACCTGTGCATTTTTTAAAACTAGAGACCTAGAGGAATCCAAGATGGGGTGACTTGTGGGGCTCTTACCAGGTTCTGTTACCCAGAATCCTTTGCAAACCTCAAAATGTGGCTAAAAAATACGTTTTCCTCACATTTCGGTGACAAAAAGTTCTGGCATCTGAGAGGAGCCACAAATTTCCTTCCACCCAGCGTTCCCCCAAGTCTCCCGATCAAAATGATACCTCACTTGTGTGGGTAGACCTAGCGCCTGCAACAGGAAATGCCCCAAAACACAACGTGGACGCATCCCATTTTTCTACAGAAAACAGAGGTGTTTTTTGCAAAGTGCCTACCTTGTGATTTTGGCCTCTAGCTCAGCCGGCACCTAGGGAAAACTACTAAACCTGTGCATTTCTGAAAACTAGAGACCTAGGGGAATCCAAGATGGGGTGACTTGTGCGGCTCCGACCAGGTTTTGTTACCCAGAATCCTTTGCAAACCTCAAAATTTGGCTAAATAAACACGTTTTCCTCACATTTCGGTGACAGAAAGTTCTGGAATCTGGAGGAGCCACAAATTTCCTTCCGCTCAGCGTTCCCCCAAGTCTCCCGATCAAATTGATACCTCACTTGTGTGGGTAGGCCTAGCGCCTGCGACAGGAAATGCCCCAAAACACAACGTGGACACATCCCATTTTTCTACAGAAAACAGAGGTGTTTTTTGCAAAGTGCCCACCTTGAGAGTTTGGACTCTAGCTCAGCCGACACCTAGGGAAACCTACCAAACCTGTGCATTTTTTAAAACTAGAGACCTAGAGGAATCCAAGATTGGGTGACTTGTGGGGCTCTTACCAGGTTCTGTTACCCAGAATCCTTTGCAAACCTCAAAATGTGGCTAAAACAACACGTTTTCCACACATTGCGGTGACAGAAAGTTCTGGAATCTGAGAGGAGCCAGAAATGTCCTTCCACCCAGCGTTCCCCCAAGTCTCCCGATCAAAATGATACCTCACTTGTGTGGGTAGGCCTAGCGCCTGCAACAGGAAATGCCCCAAAACACAACGTGGACGCATCCCATTTTTTTACAGAAAACAGAGGTGTTATTTGCAAAGTGCCTACCTTGAGATTTAGGCCTCTAGCTCAGCCGGCACCTAAGGAAAACTACCAAACCTGTGCATTTCTGAAAACTAGAGACCTAGGGGAATCCAAGATGGGGTGACTTGTGGGGCTCCGACCAGGTTTTGTTACCCAGAATCCTTTGCAAACCTCAAAATTTGGCTAAAAAAACAAGTTTTCCTCACATTTCGGTGACAGAAAGTTCTGGAATCTGAGAGGAGCCACAAATTTCCTTCCACTCAGCGTTCCCCCAAGTCTCCCGATCAAATTGACACCTCACTTGTGTGGGTAGGCCTAGCGCCTGCGACAGGAAATGCCCCAAAACACAACGTGAACACATCCCATTTTTCTATAGAAAACAGAGGTGTTTTTTGCAAAGTGCCTACCTTGAGAGTTTGGACTCTAGCTCAGCCGACACCTAGGGAAACCTACCAAACCTGTGCATTTTTTAAAACTAGAGACCTAGAGGAATCCAAGATGGGGTGACTTGTGGGGCTCTTACCAGGTTCTTTTACCCAGAATCCTTTGCAAACCTCAAAATGTGGCTAAAACAACACGTTTTCCACACATTGCGGTGACATAAAGTTCTGGAATCTGAGAGGAGCCAGAAATGTCCTTCCACCCAGCGTTCCCCCAAGTCTCCCGATCAAAATGATACCTCACTTGTGTGGGTAGGCCTAGCGCCTGCAACAGGAAATGCCCCAAAACACAACGTGGACGCATCCCATTTTTTTACAGAAAACAGAGGTGTTATTTGCAAAGTGCCTACCTTGAGATTTAGGCCTCTAGCTCAGCCGGCACCTAAGGAAAACTACCAAACCTGTGCATTTTTGAAAACTAGAGACCTAGGGGAATCCAAGATGGGGTGACTTGTGGGGCTCTGACCAGGTTCTGTTACCCAGAATCCTTTGCAAACCTCAAAATGTGGCTAAAAAATACGTTTTCCTCACATTTCGGTGACAAAAAGTTCTGGCATCTGAGAGGAGCCACAAATTTCCTTCCACCCAGCGTTCCCCCAAGTCTCCCGATCAAAATGATACCTCACTTGTGTGGGTAGGCCTAGCGCCTGCAACAGGAAATGCCCCAAAACACAACGTGGACGCATCCCATTTTTCTACAGAAAACAGAGGTGTTTTTTGCAAAGTGCCTACCTTGTGATTTTGGCCTCTAGCTCAGCCGGCACCTAGGGAAAACTACCAAACCTGTGCATTTCTGAAAACTAGAGACCTAGGGGAATCCAAGATGGGGTGACTTGTGGGGCTCCGACCAGGTTTTGTTACCCAGAATCCTTTGCAAACCTCAAAATTTGGCTAAAACAACACGTTTTCCTCACATTTCGGTGACAGAAAGTTCTGGAATCTGAGAGGAGTCACAAATTTCCTTCCACTCAGATTTCCCCCAAGTCTCCCGATCAAATTGATACCTAACTTGTGTGGGTAGGCCTAGCGCCT
This sequence comes from Pleurodeles waltl, assembly GCF_031143425.1. Lineage (NCBI taxonomy): Eukaryota > Metazoa > Chordata > Amphibia > Caudata > Salamandridae > Pleurodeles > Pleurodeles waltl. The sequence goes on from NC_090443.1 coordinate 250,069,613, forward strand.
GCGACAGGAAATGCCCCAAAACACAACATGGACACATCCCATTTTTCTACAGAAAACAGAGGTGTTTTTTGGAAAGTGCCCACCTTGAGAGTTTGGACTCTAGCTCAGCCGACACCTAGGGAAACCTACCAAACCTGTGCATTTTTTAAAACTAGAGACCTAGAGGAATCCAAGATGGGGTGACTTGTGGGGCTCTTACCAGGTTCTGTTACCCAGAATCCTTTGCAAACCTCAAAATGTGGCTAAAACAACACGTTTTCCACACATTGCGGTGACAGAAAGTTCTGGAATCTGAGAGGAGCCACAAATTTCCTTCAGCCCAGCGTTCCCCCAAGTCTCCCGATAAAAATGATACCTCACTTGTGTGGGTAGGCCTAGTGCCTGCGACAGGAAATGCTCCAAAACACAACGTGGACACATCACATTTTTCTACAGAAAAGAGAGGTGTTTTTTGCAAAGTGCCTACCTTGAGATTTTGGCCTCTAGCTCAGCCGGCACCAAGGGAAACCTACCAAACCTGTGCCTTTTTGAAAACTAGAGACCTAGGGGAATCCAAGATGGGGTGACTTATGGGGCTCTGACCAGGTTCTGTTACCCAGAATCCTTTGCAAACCTCAAAATGTGGCTAAAAAATACGTTTTCCTCACTTTTCGGTGACAGAAAGTTCTGGAATCTGAGAGGAGCCACAAATTTCCTTCCACCCAGCGTTCCCCCAAGCCTACCGATAAAAATGATACCTCACTTGTGTGGGTAGACCTAGCGCCTGCGACAGGAAATGCCCCAAAATACAACGTGGACACATCCCATTTTTCTACAGAAAACAGAAGTGTTTTTTGCAAAGTGCCTACCTGTAGATTTTGGCCTCTAGCTCAGCCGGCACCTAGGGAAACCGACCAAACCTGTGCATTTTTTAAAACTAGAGACCTAGAGGAATCCAAGATGGGATGACTTGTGGGGCTCTGACCAGGTTCTGTTACCCAGAATCCTTTGCAAACCTCAAAATGTGGCTAAAACGACACGTTTTCCACAAATTTCGGTGACAGAAAGTTCTGGAATCTGAGAGGAGCCACAAATTTCCTTCCACTCAGCGTTCCCCCAAGTCTGCCGATCAAATTGATACCTCACTTGTGTGGGTAGGCCTAGCGCCTGCGACAGGAAATGTCCCAAAACACAACGTGAACACATCCCATTTTTCTACAGAAAACAGAGGTGTTTTTTGCAAAGTGCCTACCTTGAGAGTTTGGACTCTAGCTCAGCCGACACCTAGGGAAACCTACCAAACCTGTGCATTTTTTAAAACTAGAGACCCAGAGGAATCCAAGATGGGGTGACTTGTGGGGCTCTTACCAGGTTCTGTTACCCAGAATCCTTTGCAAACCTCAAAATGTGGCTAAAACAACACGTTTTCCACACATTGCGGTGACATAAAGTTCTGGAATCTGAGAGGAGCCACAAATTTCCTTCCACCCAGCGTTCCCCCAAGTCTCCCGATCAAATTCATACGTCACTTATGTGGGTAGGCCTAGCGCCTGCGATAGGAAATGCCCCAAAACACAACGTGGACACATCCCATTTTTCTACAGAAAACAGAGGTGTTTTTTGCAAAGTGCCTACCTTGAGAGTTTGGACTCTAGCTCAGCCGACACCTAGGGAAACCTACCAGACCTGTGCATTTTTTAAAACTAGAGACCTAGAGGAATCCAAGATGGGGTGACTTGTGGGGCTCTGACCAGGTTCTGTTACCCAGAATCCTTTGCAAACCTCAAAATGTGGCTAAAACAACACGTTTTCCACACATTGCGGTGACATAAAGTTCTGGAATCTGAGAGGAGCCACAAATTTCCTTCCACCCAGCGTTCCCCCAAGTCTCCCGATAAAAATGATACCTCACTTGTGTGGGTAGGCCTAGTGCCTGCGACTGGAAATGCCCCAAAACACAACGTGGACACATCACATTTTTCTACAGAAAAGAGAGGTGTTTTTTGCAAAGTGCCTACCTTGAGATTTTGGCCTCTAGCTCAGTTGGCACCAAGGGAAACCTACCAAACCTGTGCCTTTTGAAAACTAGAGACCTAGGGGAATCCAAGATGGGGTGACTTGTGGGGCTCTGACCAGGTTCTGTTACCCAGAATCCTTTGCAAACCTCAAAATGTGGCTAAAAAATACGTTTTCCTCACATTTCGGTGACAGAAAGTTCTGGAATCTGAGAGGAGCCACAAATTTCCTTCCACCCAGCGTTCCCCCAAGCCTACCGATAAAAATGATTCCTCACTTGTGTGGGTAGACCTAGCGCCTGCGATAGGAAATGCCCCAAAATACAACGTGGACACATCCCATTTTTCTACAGAAAACAGAAGTGTTTTTTGCAAAGTGCCTACCTGTAGATTTTGGCCTCTAGCTCAGCCGGCACCTAGGGAAACCTACCAAACCTGTGCATTTTTTAAAACTAGAGACCTAGAGGAATCCAAGATTGGATGACTTGTGGGGCTCTGACCAGGTTCTGTTACCCAGAATCCTTTGCAAACCTCAAAATGTGGCTAAAACGACACGTTTTCCACACATTTCGGTGACAGAAAGTTCTGGAATCTGAGAGGAGCCACAAATTTCCTTCCACCCAGCGTTCCCCCAAGTCTCCCGATCAAATTGATACCTCACTTATGTGGGTAGGCCTAGCGCCTGCGACAGGAAATGCCCCAAAACACAACGTGGACACATCCCATTTTTCTACAGAAAACAGAGGTGTTTTTTGCAAAGTGCCTACCTTGAGAGTTTGGACTCTAGCTCAGCCGACACCTAGGGAAACCTACCAAACCTGTGCATTTTTTAAAACTAGAGACCTAGAGGAATCCAAGATGGGTTGACTTGTGGGGCTCTGACCAGGATCTGTTACCCAGAATCCTTTGCAAACCTCAAAATGTGGCTAAAACAACACGTTTTCCACACATTGCGGTGACAAAAAGTTCTGGAATCTGAGAGGAGCCACGAATTTCCTTCCACCCAGCGTTCCCCCAAGTCTCCCGATAAAAATGATACCTCACTTGTGTGGGTAGGCCTAGCGCCTGCGACAGGAAATGCCCCAAAACACAACGTGGAAACATCCCATTTTTCTACAGAAAACAGAGGTGTTTTTTGCAAAGGGCCTACCTTGAGAGTTTGGACTCTAGCTCAGCCGACACCTAGGGAAACCTACCAAACCTGTGCATTTTTTAAAACTAGAGACCTAGAGGAATCCAAGATGGGGTGACTTGTGGGGCTATGACCAGGTTCTGTTACCCAGAATCCTTTGCAAACCTCAAAATGTGGCTAAAACAACACGTTTTCCACACATTGCGGTGACATAAAGTTCTGGAATCTGAGAGGAGCCACAAATTTCCTTCCACCCAGCGTTCCCCCAAGTCTCCCGATAAAAATGATACCTCACTTGTGTGGGTAGGCCTAGTGCCTGCAACAGGAAATGCCCCAAAACACAACGTGGACACATCACATTTTTCTACAGAAAAGAGAGGTGTTTTTTGCAAAGTGCCTACCTTGAGATTTTGGCCTCTAGCTCAGCCAGCACCAAGAGAAACCTACCAAAGCTGTGCATTTTTGAAAACTAGAGACCTAGGGGAATCCAAGATGGGGTGACTTGTGGGGCTCTGACCAGGTTCTGTTACCCAGAATCCTTTACAAACCTCAAAATGTGGCTAAAAAATAAGTTTTCCTCACATTTCGGTGACAGAAGGTTCTGGAATCTGAGAGGAGCCACAAATTTCCTTCCACCCAGCGTTCCCCCAAGCCTACCGATAAAAATGATACCTCACTTGTGTGGGTAGACCTAGCGCCTGCGACAGGAAATGCCCCAAAATACAACGTGGACACATCCCATTTTTCTACAGAAAACAGAAGTGTTTTTTGCAAAGTGCCTACCTGTAGATTTTGGCCTCTACCTCAGCCGGCACCTAGGGAAACCTACCAAACCTGTGCATTTTTTAAAACTAGAGACCTAGGGGAATCTAAGATGGGGTGACTTGTGGGGCTCGGACCAGGTTCTGTTACCCAGAATCCTTTGCAAACCTCAAAATTTGGCTAAAGAAACACGTTTTCCTCACATTTCGGTGACAGAAAGTTCTGGAATCTGAGAGGACCCACAAATTTCCTTCCACCCAGCGTTCCCCCAAGTCTCCCGATCAAATTGATACCTCACTTGAGTGGGTAGGCCTAGCGCCTGCGACAGGAAATGCCCCAAAACACAACGTGGACACATCCCATTTTTCTACAGAAAACAGAGGTGTTTTTTGCAAAGTGCCTACCTTGAGAGTTTGGACTCTAGCTCAGCCGACACCTAGGGAAACCTACCAAACCTGTGCATTTTTTTAAAACTAGAGACCTAGAGGAATCCAAGATGGGTTGACTTGTGGGGCTCTGACCTGGTTCTGTTACCCAGAATCCTTTCCAAACCTCAAAATGTGGCTAAAACGACACGTTTTCCACACATTGCGGTTACAAAAAGTTCTGGAATCTGAGAGGAGCCACAAATTTCCTTCCACCCAGCGTTCCCCCAAGTCTCCCGATAAAAATGATACCTCACTTGTGTGGGTAGGCCTAGCGCCTGCGTCAGGAAATGCCCCAAAACACAACGTGGACACATCACATTTTTCTACAGAATAGAGGTGTTTTTTGCAAAGTGCCTACCTTGAGATTTTGGCCTCTAGCTCAGCCGGCACCTAGGGAAACCTACCAAACCTGTGCATTTTTTAAAACTAGAGACCTAGGGGAATCCAAGTTGGGGTGACTTATAGGTCTCTGACCAGGCTCTGTTACCCAGAATCCTTTGCAAACCTCAAAATTTGGCTAAAAAAACACATTTTCCTCACATTTCGGTGACAGAAAGTTCTGGAATCTGAGAGGAGCCACAAATTTCTTTCCACCCAGCAATCCCCCAAGTCTACCGATAAAAATGATACCTCACTTGTGTGGGTGGGCCAGGTGCCTGCAACAGAAAAAGGCCACAAACTTGTAGCGATTATGGGGATAGCACAGCGAGTTGATAAGCACATATTCTTCTTTCATACATCTTTAGGCTGACTCTGCTTTGGGGACTCACACAAGTGAGGTGTCATTTTACTTGGGAGACTGAGGGGAACGCTGGGGAGTAGGAATTTTGTGCTGGAGCAGTGATTGTACAAACGAAAGTCAGGAAAATATGCTTTTTTAAGCAAATTTTGAGGTTTGCAGAGGAGTCTGGGTAAGAAAATGTTGGGGGATCCACGCAAGCCACACCTCCCTGGACTCCTTGGGGTGTCTAGTTTAAAAAAATGTCTGGGTTTGGTAGGTTTCCCTAGATGAAGGCCGCACCCAGGACCAAAAACATAGGTGCCCCCTTCCCCCCCTAACACAGGTAGTTTTGTAATATATCATTTTGATGTGTCCACATACGTCTGTGATGTGCCAAACACTAAAATTGTGAAAAGAAACGCACTTAGGTTATGTGAAAAAGACCCCTCACCCACCAACTAAGTTGGTGGCATGCTTCATCATTGGGGTCCCACCTGAGACACCTAGCGTGTCACAAGTGTGCTGCGACGCCTGATTACAGTGGAGCATGTTTTTTAATTTTTACCTTACATACTGGTTGGATTTGGCACGAGGGTGAGTGATGGTTCAGTAGATCTAATTTCATTAACAAGAGATTTCACAAAAGTGAAATGCACTGGTAATAACTGAAAGGCCAAAAAACTGAACCAATGACTCACAGCTCGTGAGCTGTAAAGCCATGGCAAGGCACCAACCGCTTTACAGTCCATTCACACACCTTTCATACATGACATGCACAAGACCATTCACGCCGCCAGCCACGGGCCCAGCACATTACAACACTCGCATCGACAGACAGCGCCATTCAAGGGCCCATCACTTTCATACGTCCACAAGCCTGATACAGCAATCACACCAGCTGGTGAGTGTGTGGACTGGCATTTGGCTGGCACCGCCAGCCAAGCTCCACCCCACGCACACCGCCAGCCAAGTGCCACCCCACGCACACCGCTATCACTTTTTTTTTGTTTATAAACAACAAAGAAACCACTAACTAATTATAAAATAAGTACAAAACCACAAACACAAAAGCTCTAACTAAATACATGACAGTAATCCCAACCGTGAAACTGAATATATAAAAATATAAAATAGCCCAGGCTTTGAAGGGCAATCGGGGCAGTACATCCGGCTCTCCCTCCGGATTGCTCTCTGGGCACATACTCTACATTTCTTTGTGGGCAAGTCTTTTTTGTGAGTGGGAGGAATCTAGCCGCTTCCTCCACCACTTCTACTCTAGGAACTCTTGCCCGTTCCGCCACAATAAGGCTCTCTATCACTGACTCCTGAAATTTAACAAATGTCATCCTTGACTCAGGTGGACAATCCTTGACACAATAAAAGCATTAAAAGTTGCCAAATGAAATAAAAGTAGGGCCAACGTTTTATACCACACGTAAGACTTACGAAGAGCAGTGTAAGGTTCCAACCTCTGATCTACTCTATCAACACCACCCATATGCCTATTGTAGTCCAAAATGCACGCAGGTTTGCGCACTTCCGCAACCTGACCCCAATCAGTCACAGGGGAAGTGCTCTCATCATGGATTGTAGATAGCATGTACACATCCCTCCTGTCTGAAAATGTCAGAGCTAGCAGCTCATTATTCCGCAAGGCACTGCACTGTCCCCTCTCAAGTTTTTTTCAGACAAGCTCCCTTGGATAGCCTTTCCGGTTAGAACGGATTGTGCCACAAGCAACAGTGTCCACTCTAAACAACTCCTTGAACAACTGCACTCCAGTGTAGAAATTATCTATGTACAAATGGTGACCTTTGTTAAACAGTCGTCTACCAAGTTCCCACACAATTTTTTCGCTAACTCCAAAAGTGGCCGGACAACCAGGAGGGTCAATACTGGAATCCCTACCAGTGTAGACCCGGAAATTATACACATATCCTGTACTGCTTTCTGACAGCATATACAATGTAATCCCATACCATGCCTGAAAAAGACACGGTTCCAAGTCTTTTCTTTCCAACGCTTTATTCCATTAAGCAGGATGCTACCAACCCTGGCAGTACAAGATGGGCAACTGCCTTGCCAGATCTTTTCCTCCCACCATATTCCACATGTTGCTAAGCAATCAATACATCACTAACATTCCACACACAGTATAACCCAACATATCTCCCTTCCTAAAAATTGACAAAATACATTAAAACTATAATGATGATAAGCACAAAAACACAATAAATAATACAAAAAATTATAATACACAAAGATACTTAATATGTTGAAATCCACTAATCATTAACCATTAAAACATATTGCCATACATAAACAATGTTGGTATATTTTAACTTATATAATCTTTCAAATACTCCGGCCTCTTCACAACTCTTACACCTCTCTTCTTCCACTCTGCACCCCTCTCTGCAAACTCACCCTCATTTACATTCACTTTCCACCTCCTTAATTCCAACTCATTACATTTCACCACACTATCCACATTCCATCTCCTCCCATCATCTAACACCACACTATACCCTCTCACTTTTGTTATACGTTTGGGCACAGACCATTTGGATGACCCTTTCCTAGTTCTGTCCCAAACTTTCGTTCGCACCCAATCACCAACAGTTAATTTCCATTCCGCCACTCCAGCTGTACCCTTACCTTCATATTTCCCTTGCATTTCCGTCACACGACTCATTAAGCTTTCCTCATTCACCTTCCCCCTACCTGCCTTGCCCAACCACCCTGGCACAGCTTTAGTACAGGGTTTCCTTCCTTTCAATAACATGAACGGAGTCTCCATAGTAAGGGAATGTGGAGTGGTACGATAGTTCCACAACATGTCTTTGATTTCCTTCTTCCAATTCAATCTACTCTGCAATGCTAACTGAATGCACTCCCCCAACACCCTGTTAAATCTTTCCACCAGTCCATTCTCTCTAGGATGTGCGATGGCGGTTTTAACATGCTTTACTCCACAACTCTCCAGATAATTCTCAAATTCGATCGACGTAAACTGTGGACCATTGTCAGTTACTAACTCTTCAGGATAACTCTCCCGTTTCCATACCTCCTCACAAAACTCAACGACCGCACCTGATCTCACATCACGCACTAAACTGACCTCTGGCCATTTTGAGTGGTAATCCATCATAACAATAGCAAAGGTTTTGCCATTTTCATCCAAAACAAATGGACCACACACATCCATACCCACTTTCTTCCATGGCTCACACGGAAATGGAATGGGAATTACAGGTGTACTCTTGCCCACATGCGTTTTGTCACTGCACGCACAGCTCAAACAATTTCTAACAAACCTTTCAACATCACGGTCCATACCTGGCCACCAAAAATCCACTCTTGCCTTCCTCTTCATACCGGACATACCACCATGCCCTTCATGCAAAACACATAACACTTTCTCCCTTAACTTATGCGGTACAACCACTCTGTCACCTCTCTTCAATACCCCATCCTGTTCAGATAACTCCGACCATACACTCTTAAAATTAGCTAACACATCCACCACATCCCTTCCTAACTCCCTCCAATGCCTATCCAAATTTCTCCTCAATATTTGCATCACTTCATCCTCCATCATTGCTGACTTCCACTCGTCTTTCCCCACAGCTTTCAATTCTACAGCATGTATATCTGCCACAACCCAATCCCCATCTTCGTCGTTCTCCGTTCCCTCAATTGGTAGTCTAGACAAACAATCAGCATTCACATTTTCCACCCCCGGAACATATTTAGTGACGAAGTCATATTCTTGTAACCTATATAACCATTTTGCTATACGTGGTGATGCTCGGCTGGCACCCTTTGTCGTGAAAATGTCCACCAATGGTTTATGGTCCGTTCGTAGATCAAATCTTCTTCCCCACACATAATTCCTAAAATGCTGGACGCCCCACCAACAAGCGAGAGCCTCCTTCTCAATCGCAGAATAAGTGGCTTCCGCACCTCTCAACGTTCTTGAGGCAAATGCAATCACGTACTCCTTACCCTTCCTCACTTGCATCAACACAGCCCCCAAACTGTACATGCTCGCATCTGTGGATATGATAGTATGGTCGCCCGTCACAAATGGCTTCAACTCCACTGCATTGACAATACTCTTTTTTAACTCAACAAACGCTTGTTGACAACCATCCGACCACTCAAACTTCTGGTTCTTTTTCATCAGTGTGCGTAGGGGCTGAGCGATGTCCGCAAAATTCTTTACAAATTTAGCATAGTACTCAGCTAGACCTAAGAATGACCTCAACTGATCTTTATCCATCGGATTCAGAGCTTTTTCTATCGCCTCCATCAGACCTACCCTTGGTTTAATTCCATCACCAGAAACTGTGTGGCCCAGATACTCCACACTTTGTCGCTCGAACTTGCATTTCTTCATTTCAACACTCAAACCTGCTCTTTCCAAAATTGAACACACCTTCCCTAACACTTTATCATGTTCCATTCCACTTTCCGCCCATACCAGCACATCGTCCTGAAAGAATCTTACATTCTCAACCTCGCCCAACAAGTTTTGCATTATCCTTTGAAAGACCGCTGAGGCAGATGCCAGGCCAAATGGCATTCGTAAAAATCTAAATGCTCCCTCGGGTGTGATAAATGAAGTGAGATGCTTCGAATCTGGGTGTAATAAAATCTGATTGTTGGAAAATGGGTTATTGGTAGGGCAGGTAGGTACCTACACCTAGCAACAAGCCACTAACCTCCACATAGGTACAGTTAGGTCTCAGTAAATTAATCCCAGCTCTACCCTTGGTAGCTTGGCATCGAGCGTCAAGGCTTAACTTAGGAGACAAAGTGTAAAGCATTCAAATATCACAAAACAGTAATTAAATAAAACACAGGAAACAGTTTAAAAATCCAAAACCAATTTATAATAATAGCTTATATTTTTATCTTTAAAATGACACAAAAACGATTAAAATCGGTTCAGGGGAACCGGAGATATGAATTTTTAAAGTATTATTATTTTCTAGCGCTTAGAAACAAAAAGCGCCAATCGGGTCATCTGGTTGCACCAGGGCAAAGTCAAACTTTCAGGCCGACCGCGATGGAGCCCTGCTCGGCTACAAGTCGCGGGAGGCCTCGGTTAAAAAGTTACCTTCTGACTTAGGCCCTCATTCTGACCTTGGCGGTCTTTTCGCAAGACCGCTGAGTTACCGCCGCGGTGAAGACCGCCGACCGCGGCGGTGTGCCGCTGTGCGCATTCTGACCGCTGGGAGCGTTCCGCCGGAAAACCGCCAGCAGCCACACTGGCGGTCGGCGGGAAAGTGGAGACTGGTCAACCTCCACCGCCACGCCAGCAGAACACCGCCCACAGAATTACGACCCACATTTCTGTGTGGCGGTCTTCTGTTGGCGGTCTTCTGTTGGCGGTCACGTCCCTATGGCTCCCGTCGCCTCCCGGAGGACCAACGCACAAGGTAAGTTGATCGTCCGTGAGGGGAGGGGGTGGGGGGGTGTTGTGTGATGTGGGCGTGCATGGGGGTGTGCGTGTGAGTGTGTAGAGTGGGTGTGTGAGTGCGTGTATGCGGGCGGGGGGTGCTGCTGTGTCTATGGGTAATGTGTGCTGTTCGGCAGGTGCGCATGTCGGCATGTATGTGTGCGGGTATGTGTCCCCGTTGTGTATGTGTGTGTAGGGGGCGTGTATATGTGCATGTTGGGGGTGTGTGCATGTCGGGGTACATGTATGTGCATGTCGGGGTGGGGGTGGGGAGGGGGTTCGTACCACCTCTGGGGGGTGGCAGGGGGGTGGAGGGTGTGGGGGGAGGACTCGGGTGGGTAGTGGGGGGTGGGGGAGACCCCTATCAGTGCCAGGGAAGGAATTCCCTGGCCCCGATAGTGCTTACCGCCATGGTTCGCACGGCGGTTCCCGCCCGCAAGAAACCGCGGCGGTAGGCAGGGTCATAATACCCTTGGCGGTCTTGGGACGACCGCCGGGCCGGAGTGCGCAAACTCCAGCCCCGCGGTCATGACCGCCGCGGCGGTCGGAGTGGAGAAGTAGCGGTCGGTCGCGGCGGGGACCGCCGCGGTCAGAATGCCATTTTTAATACCGCCGGTCTGTTCGCGGTCCGACCGCCGTCTCTCCGCCGACCGCCAGGGTCAGAATGAGGGCCTTAGTCTCTTTTTTGATGTTTTTCTTCCCCGGGACGAACCTGCCAGTTGAATCCGACCTCCTGGAGCCCTTGTCCGGATACGCGAAGTCGGTTTCCTCGGTGGTGATTTTTACCTTCGGACTTAGTCATTTTTTCGAGATGAAAATCCTTCGACCGGGGTAAACCTGGATCTTGATCCGACGTCCATGGAGCCCTTCTCGGATACGATGGCTGGGAGGTCCCGGTCAACTTTTTACGTTCGGACTTAGTCTCTTTTTTGGATGTTTTTCTTTACCGGGACGAACCACGAAGTCAGGCCGGGTCGCGGTTGAGGCAAGCCGGCTAGAATTTCCGCGTCGGGTCGGTCACTTTATGGAGCTTTTTTTCAAAAATTCTCCAATCTTTTCCAAACTTCTGGGGCTTCACCCAGATGTTCTTTCAAGGTTCTTTTGGGGTCCACAGCTCACCCCAAGGGTCCAGAAGTTCTGTGATGGTCCTTGGGAAGTGCGGACTTCAACTCCCAGAATGCACCTGGCGCAAACTCCTTTTTGGCCACTGGACAGTGGTCAGCTGGTCGCTTTCTTCAGGAGTTGGTGCAGGGGACTCTGGTTTAGCAATTTTTCACCTGTAGCAAACAGGGAGTCCCTCCTTGAACCAGTTGAAGCCAGGCAAAGTCCTTTTTGTGGTGAAGCCCAAGTGTGCAGCTGGTGCAGTCCTTCTGAGTGCAGGGTCCAGGTGCAGGCCAGGGGTCCAGCAGGGCAGTCCTTCTTCTTCTTTAGTTCCTTTCTTGTTGAATTCTGGAGGGGATCTGAGGTGTGGGGGCAGGTCTGCCAGTTTTATCCTTGCTCCTGGGTGAAAAGCAGGGGGGCCCTGGTTCTCCAATCAGGGACAGGGTCGTCCCCCTGTGATGACCACTTCCTGGGAAGTGTGGCAAAAGTCCATCCCAGAAGGCAACAGTCTCTAAAAATCCAACATGGATGAATCTGATTTTTGGAGGTTACATCTGGCTGAGCCCACCCACTGGTGTGGCTAAAAATCATAAACACACCCCTCTCCTGCCCTCTCCTAATCTAATCAAGGGGGCACCTAATTGTCTGGGGTTGCAGGATGTGGGGGTGTTGCTGGGTGCTGCAAATGTCCTTCTCTGCCTTTGAAGACCAGTTTGGCAGCCCTCCCCCTTCCTGCCTCACCATCTGCTGAGGGGAGATTCTCTCCCCCAAGCACATTCCTTTGTGTGAAGTCAGGCCACTTCACACCTCATCAAGGTAGCCTGGCAGACGCTGCTGCAGGCTGGCCAATCAGAGCACAGCAGCAAAAACAATGCAGATCTGAAATTGGCAACTTTTTAGGTAAAGTCTAAACTTTTTACCTGGACAAGTTATATTAAATCCAACAACTGGAAGTTGTAGGATTTATTACAACAATTAATTTGATACCAAATTCTTGGTATGCAACATTTAAGGAGACTTTAAAATTTAAAATAAAGTCTGCCCATTCTAGCCTATGAAGGCCATTTACTTCAATGAGGGAAAAACGAATTTGGCTGTTTTTACCTCACCAGGGCTTATAAATCTATTTTTATAAAGTCCCTGCTTATAGTTACATGGCACCCAGCCCTAGGGGCACATAGGGCACACCTTAGGGGTGACTTATATGTAAAAATAAGGTAGTTTAAGACTTTGGAAGTACCTTTAATTCCAAAGTCGAATTTGCATATAACTTTAATTTAAAAGCAGCCAGCAAGGCAGGCTTGCTTTTAAAATGACACTGGGCACCTCAGCAATGCACCTAGGTGTGCACCACCTATGCTGTGGTCCCTAAACCTACATGCCCTACCATATACTAGGGACTTATAGGTAGGTTAACTTAGCCAATTATAATTAGCCTAATTTGCATATCCATTTTACACAGAGCACAGGCCCTGGGACTGGTTAGCAGTACCCAGGGCACCATCAGAGTCAGGAAAACACCAGCATAAAGTGAAAAATGGGGGCAAAAAGTTATGGGGCCTCTGCAATCAGCCCTAGTTTCTCACACAACCCCCCCCCAGCCCACACGCCCAGGAGACTCAGCCCAACCCTGGGAGAGTCTTCCTGGCTTGTTAGGCGAGGAAGACAGTGAAGAAAACTGGCTGTCCCTTTGCAGGGCCTACTCTGCCTTATATCCTCCTGTCAGGGTCACTCCCTCTGGGTAGTGAAGCCATCCCAACAGTAAAAGGACCCAACTCAAACTGAAACTTTCCTCTAGGGGGGTCTTCCTCCTTTCTCTCTGCCAACTTGGGTAGTGAGGTGCCCACCTCCCCTACTCCAAACTTTGCTAGGGCAACACCTAGCTTACCCAAAGAGGTCACCCAACACTTGAGCAACCCCACCATGACCAATAGGGTCAGGGGGCCTACTTTGCTATTGGCCCTGGGGTCTGCCTCCCAGGCCAAGTACATTGCTGCCAGGAAGGCTAGCACCCAGCAGAGGCTACTGACAGCTGTCAGTACCCAGAACCACACCCTAAGCTCCCCACTGACAGGTGGCTGAGCTGCTTTAGGGGCAACTTTGGGGTCCTGGCACCCCTCTTGCTGTCTAGAGTGGGGGGCTACCACCTCCTGTGGCAGACACCCTCCTTTCACTCTCCCTTCTGTCAGTGCAGGGGCAACACCTTGCATCTGGACAGCTGCCTGACTACTCAGGACTTCCTTGGGGTCAGGTGAGGCCTCACCAGTGCCAACTCTGGGCTCCCCCCTTACTGGGGCAGAAGGCCCTTAGCTCCCTGGAACTCTCTTTAAGAGTGGCCTACCCTTCCTTTACTTCTTTCCTTTTCTTGGGGACCCCTGTCTCCTAACTGTAGGGACTGACTCCCCAGGACTTTGGGTTGGGGGGGCGCCCTGGGCGACCACCCCATCTGTGACCAGACTCACCTCTGGGAGGTCATTGCCCAGGATACAATCTAGGGGAAGGTCAGCACTGACTACCACCCTAATCCAGTCAAGGATACCCTCCCTCTCTAGGGGCACTATGGCTACAGGTTTGGAGGTGACCTCCCCTGTGGCTATCCTGACTTTCTTTGTCTTTCCTGGGACATACATGTCTGGGGTCACTAACTGGTCACTCACTATAGTGTGACTGGCACAGGTGTCTCTCAGGCCAGTGGTAGGGATCCCATTCACCTGAATGGGGTGGAAGTGCCTACTTCCACCCTCAGGGATCACCAGCTTACCATCTGGTCCTGTCTCCCAGCTCAATGCTAGGAGGACTTCATCATCTGAGGAATCCTCCTCTATGGCTACACTGGACAGCCCAGTGCTAACCACCTTCTTTGGACAGGCTGCATCTCCTCTGAAGTGACCTGTCTGCTGACAGTCAAAGCAAGCCCTACTGTCCAAGAGCTTTTTTAACCCTGGGTCTAACTGTCTCTGCTGGTCAGAGTGGGATTTACTCTCCTCCTTCTTAGGGTTCTGGGGTACAGAGGGAGTCTCTGTGGTGGGCTTACCACCTCCCTCCTTAGGTTTTTGGGGACCTGTCCCCCCCTTCTTGGAGTCTCCCCCCTGGGACCTGACAACCACCCTGGTTCTCAACCACTCATCAGCTGCCTCCCCTAGCTCTCTAGGGTTGGTCTGCTTAGAGTCCACTAGATGCTGGCGTAACCTTTCTTGGATACAATTGGTCAAGATGTGCTCTCTCATGATCAGATTGTATAACCCCTCATAAGTATCTACTTTGTTACCAATAATCCAGCCCTCTAGTGCCTTTAGTGAAATGTCCACAAAGTCAACCCAAGACTGGGTACTGACCTTCTGGGTGTCCCTGAACTTCATTCTATATTGCTCTGGGGTCAGACCAAACTTCTTGGCTAAGCACCTCTTCATACTAGGGTATGAATCTGCCTCCTCCCCCCTTAAGGTCAGAAGCCTATCCCTCCCTGAGTTGGGGACCAACTCCCACAAAAGGGAACCCCAGTATTGAGGCCTAACCCTTCTCATTTGGAGTGCCCTCTCAAAGGCCCCCAGCCACTTATCTATGTCATCCCCCTCTACATAGGCAGGAACCACCCCTTTGGGTAATCTGGGGCAAACTCCCCCACCCATGGACACTTCAACTTCTTTATCGCTGCTTCCATCTCTTTTCTCTTTGTATGCCCACTTTTTCTTTTCTAGAGCCAGCTTCTCTGCTTCCAAAGCTATGTCTGCTAGCTGGGCCTCCAGCTCTCTTTCTCTGATGGATAGGTTCTCTCCTCCTGAAAGGACCCCCTTCCTACCACTAGCTTTGGGTCTGCCCCTAGTGACTGTATCTACTGAGGACCGTTCTTCCTCATCCTCACTTAGGCTCAGATGCCTTCCCTCCCCTGAGTGGTTAGAGCTTGCATCCTCCCTTCTTTCTCCCTCCTCTGGAGCTTCTTCTGACTCTACCTCTTGGGCCTCAGCCCATGCTGTCAGGGATGTGATCAGGATTTGCTTCCTGAGATCAGTTGGTGCAGGCAACCCTCTTTCAATACACAACCCCCTAAGCTGGACTACTGTCAGTGTGGGTAGGCTAGCCAGATCAAGCTCCATGGTTCCCTAGTTTTGTGTCAACAAAAACTTTTTGCAAAAATTGGAAACAAGAATTTAGAAACATTACAAAAATTCAATAATTGAAATTAATCCAAATTAAAAATTAAAAACAATTTTTGCACTAGGACAATTTAAAGGATTTTGAATTTGTTTTACCTAAAACTGTAACGTGATATTGAACACAAGTACAGGATCCCGTCGCTGCTTCCAATTATGTTGGAAAATGGGTTATTGGTAGGGCAGGTAGGTACCTACACCTAGCAACAAGCCACTAACCTCCACATAGGTACAGTTAGGTCTCAGTAAATTAATCCCAGCTCTACCCTTGGTAGCTTGGCATCGAGCGTCAAGGCTTAACTTAGGAGACAAAGGTGGTCATTCTGACCCTGGCGGTCTTTGACCGCCAGGGCGGAGGACCGCGGGAGCACCGCCGACAGGCCGGCGGTGCTCCAATGGGGATTCCGACCGCGGCGGTAAAGCCGCGGTCGGACCGGCACCACTGGCGGGGTCCCGCCAGTGTACCGCGGCCCCATTGAATCCTCCGCGGCGGCACAGCTTGCTGCACCGCCGCGGGGATTCCAACCCCCCCTACCGCCATCCAGATCCCGGCGGTCGGACCGCCGAGATCCGGATGGCGGTAGGGGGGGTCGCGGGGCCCCTGGGGGCCCTGCAGTGCCCATGCCACTGGCATGGGCATTGCAGGGGCCCCCGTAAGAGGGCCCCTACATGTATTTCACTGTCTGCTGCGCAGACAGTGAAATACGCGACGGGTGCAACTGCACCCGTCGCACAGCTTCCACTCCGCCGGCTCGATTCCGAGCCGGCTTCATCGTGGAAGCCTCTTTCCCGCTGGGCTGGCTGGCGGTCTGAAGGCGACCGCCCGCCAGCCCAGCGGGAAAGTCAGAATTACCGCCGCGGTCTTTCGACCGCGGAACGGTAACCTGACGGCGGGACTTTGGCGGGCGGCCTCCACCGCCCGCCAAGGTCAGAATGAGGGCCAAAGTGTAAAGCATTCAAATATCACAAAACAGTAATTAAATAAAACACAGGAAACAGTTTAAAAATCCAAAACCAATTTATAAAAATAGCTTATATTTTTATCTTTAAAATGACACAAAAACTATTAAAATCGGTTCAGGGGAACCGGAGATATGAATTTTTAAAGTATTATTATTTTCTAGCGCTTAGAAACAAAAAGCGCCAATCGGGTCATCTGGTTGCACCAGGACCGGGGCAAAGTCAAACTTTCAGGCCGACCGCGATGGAGCCCTGCTCGGCTACAAGTCGCGGGAGGCCTCGGTTAAAAAGTTACATTCTGACTTAGGCCCTCATTCTGACCTTGGCGGTCTTTTCGCAAGACCGCTGAGTTACCGCCGCGGTGAAGACCGCCGACCGCGGCGGTGTGCCGCTGTGCGCATTCTGACCGCTGGGAGCGTTCCGCCGGAAAACCGCCAGCAGCCACACTGGCGGTCGGCGGGAAAGTGGAGACTGGTCAACCTCCACCGCCACGCCAGCAGAACACCGCCCACAGAATTACGACCCACATTTCCGTGTGGCGGTCTTCTGTTGGCGGTCTTCTGTTGGCGGTCACGTCCCTATGGCTCCCGTTGCCTCCCGGAGGACCAACGCACAAGGTAAGGTGTTGTGTGATGTGGGCGTGCATGGGGGTGTGCGTGTGAGTGTGTAGAGGGGGTGTGTGAGTGCGTGTATGCGGGCGGGGGGTGCTGCTGTGTCTATGGGTAATGTGTGCTGTTCGGCAGGTGCGCATGTCGGCATGTATGTGTGCGGGTATGTGTCCCCGTTGTGTATGTGTGTGTAGGGGGTGTGTATGTGTGCATGTTGGGGTGTGTGCATGTCGGGGTACATGTATGTGCATGTCGGGGTGGGGGTGGGGAGGGGGTTCGTACCACCTCTGGGGGGTGCCAGGGGGGTGGAGGGTGTGGGGGGAGGACTCGGGTGGGTAGTGGGGGGTGGGGGAGACCCCTATCAGTGCCAGGGAAGGAATTCCCTGGCCCCGATAGTGCTTACCGCCATGGTTCGCACGGCGGTTCCCGCCCGCAAGAAACCGCGGCGGTAGGCAGGGTCATAATACCCTTGGCGGTCTTGGGACGACCGCCGGGCCGGAGTGCGCAAACTCCAGCCCCGCGGTCATGACCGCCGTGGCGGTCGGAGTGGAGAAGTAGCGGTCGGTCGCGGCGGGGACCGCCGCGGTCAGAATGCCATTTTTAATACCGCCGGTCTGTTCGCGGTCCGACCGCCGTCTCTCCGCCGACCGCCAGGGTCAGAATGAGGGCCTTAGTCTCTTTTTTGATGTTTTTCTTCCCCGGGACGAACCTGCCAGTTGAATCCGACCTCCTGGAGCCCTTGTCCGGATACGCGAAGTCGGTTTCCTCGGTGGTGATTTTTACCTTCGGACTTAGTCGTTTTTTCGAGATGAAAATCCTTCGACCGGGGTAAACCTGGATCTTGATCCGACGTCCATGGAGCCCTTCTCGGATACGATGGCTGGGAGGTCCCGGTCAACTTTTTACGTTCGGACTTAGGGCCTGATTCTAACTTTGGAGGACGGTGTTAAACCGTCCCAAAAGTGGCGGATATACCACCTACCGTATTACGAGTTCCATAGGATATAATGGACTCGTAATACGGTAGGTGGTATATCCGCCACTTTTGGGACGGTTTAACACCGTCCTCCAAAGTTAGAATCAGGCCCTTAGTCTCTTTTTTGGATGTTTTTCTTTACCGGGACGAACCACGAAGTCAGGCCGGGTCGCGGTTGAGGCAAGCCGGCTAGAATTTCCACATCGGGTCGGTCACTTTATGGAGCTTTTTTTCAAAAATTCTCCAATCTTTTCCAAACTTCTGGGGCTTCACCCAGATGTTCTTTTAAGGTTCTTTTGGGGTCCACAGCTCACCCCAAGGGTCCAGAAGTTCTGTGATGGTCCTTGGGAAGTGCGGACTTCAACTCCCAGAATGCACCTGGCGCAAACTCCTTTTTGGCCACTGGACAGTGGTCAGCTGGTCGCTTTCTTCAGGAGTTGGTGCAGGGGACTCTGGTTTAGCAATTTTTCACCTGTAGCAAACAGGGAGTCCCTCCTTGAACCAGTTGAAGCCAGGCAAAGTCCTTCTTGTGGTGAAGCCCAAGTGTGCAACTGGTGCAGTCCTTCTGAGTGCAGGGTCCAGGTGCAGGCCAGGGGTCCAGCAGGGCAGTCCTTCTTCTTCTTTAGTTCCTTTCTTGTTGAATTCTGGAGGGGATCTGAGGTGTGGGGGCAGGTCTGCCAGTTTTATCCTTGCTCCTGGGTTTAAAGAAGGGGGGCCCTGGTTCTCCAATCAGGGACAGGGTCGTCCCCCTGTGATGACCACTTCCTGGGAAGTGTGGCAAAAATCCATCCCAGAAGGCAACAGTCTCTAAAAATCCAACATGGATGAATCTGATTTTTGGAGGTTACATCTGGCTGAGCCCACCCACTGGTGTGGCTAAAAATCATAAACACACCCCTCTCCTGCCCTCTCCTAATCTAATCAAGGGGGCACCTAATTGTCTGGGGTTGCAGGATGTGGGGGTGTTGCTGGGTGCTGCAAATGTCCTTCTCTGCCTTTGAAGACCAGTTTGGCAGCCCTCCCCCTTCCTGCCTCACCATCTGCTGAGGGGAGATTCTCTCCCCCAAGCACATTCCTTTGTGTGAAGTCAGGCCACTTCACACCTCATCAAGGTAGCCTGGCAGAAGCTGCTGCAGGCTGGCCAATCAGAGCACAGCAGCAAAAACAATGCAGAGCTGAAATTGGCAACTTTTTAGGTAAAGTCTAAACTTTTTACCTGGACAAGTTATATTAAATCCAACAACTGGAAGTTGTAGGATTTATTACAACAATTAATTTGATACCAAATTCTTGGTATGCAACATTTAAGGAGACTTTAAAATTTAAAATAAAGTCTGCCCATTCTAGCCTATGAAGGCCATTTACTTCAATGAGGGAAAAACGAATTTGGCTGTTTTTACCTCACCAGGGCTTATAAATCTATGTTTATAAAGTCCCTGCTTATAGTTACATGGCACCCAGCCCTAGGGGCACATAGGGCACACCTTAGGGGTGACTTATATGTAAAAATAAGGTAGTTTAAGACTTTGGAAGTACCTTTAATTCCAAAGTCGAATTTGCATATAAATTTAATTTAAAAGCAGCCAGCAAGGCAGGCTTGCTTTTAAAATGACACTGGGCACCTCAGCAATGCACCTAGGTGTGCACCACCTATGCTGTGGTCCCTAAACCTACATGCCCTACCATATACTAGGGACGTATAGGTAGGTTAACTTAGCCAATTATAATTAGCCTAATTTGCATATCCATTTTACACAGAGCACAGGCCCTGGGACTGGTTAGCAGTACCCAGGGCACCATCAGAGTCAGGAAAACACCAGCATAATGTGGAAAATGGGGGCAAAAAGTTATGGGGCCTCTGCAATCAGCCCTAGTTTCTCACACTGATGATACGCATTAGACAGATCCAGTGTAGAAAACACCTTTCCACCTTGAATGCTGGCCAACAACTCATTTATATTTGGTATAGGGTGTCTGTCTATCCATATATTATCATTTAAATCTCTCAGGTCAACACACATCCTAATCTTGCCATTAGGTTTCCGAGCCAGTACCACTGGACTCAACCATTCCGAAGACTCCACCGCTTCTATCACCCCCAATTGTAATAATCTCACCAATTCAGTTTTCAATGCATCCCTAAGCATCAACGGTACTCCTCTCACTTTATGCACCTTAGGTATCGCACCTTTTCTTAAAACAGTCCTGTGCTGAAATTTTTCCAGACAACCCAGCTTGTCTCCAAATAACAAAGGAAATTTCGCCTTCCACTTTTCTGCATTAGGATTTTCTTGTTACACAGTCAGAACTTGTTCCTCGGTGTTCGGGTTCAATACAATGTTTAATGCTCTTTGTTCATTCCACCCTAACAAACATCTGCCTCTTTCCACAACATACACACAACATGTTATTTTCCTCTGTTTAAAATTTAGACTCCCTTGAAAATACCCTACAACCGATATCTTGGTACCTCCATAACCTACCAATCCAACTTTGGGTTCAGATAATTCCAGCTTTCCTAACCTAAGCCAAGTATCTCTATTAATCAGCGTATATGGAGAACATGAATCCGCCCACATGCTAACTACTAAACCATTCAGATTTACACTACACTTCGGTGGTCTGTAACACCCATTCTCAAGTAACATCACGTTGTTCTCAACTGAGACCTCTTCAGTAACAGCATTTAGCATCAATACTTGCACACCATCACCTTCTTCATCAGAATACGTCTTTTCTAACTTTTTTCCGTCAGCCTGCACACAATTCACACTTTTTTTCTTGATTACATTTTTCTTTTGGTTACAAACTTTGGAAAAATGACCCATTCTATTACAATTGAAACACTTAGCATTCGACGCTGGACAACTTCCAGAAAATGCCAGATGTTTCATGCTACCACATCTATAACATTTTTTTTTCCCTTCAAATATGCTTTCATTCTTAGTACTCTTGATCTTGTCCACTTCCTGAGGGGTCACATTATCGACATTGTGTTTTCCCAATTCCTTAATATAACGTGATGTATCTTCAATACGTCTCGCAACAACAATAGCCTCATCCAAAGAAGGATCTTTTAAACTCAAGAGTTTCTCCTGAATTTTTATATTTCTAGTACGATTTATCAATTGGTCTCTAATTATTTCCTCATGTAGGTCCTTAAACTTGCATGTATTTGCTAATGTTCTCAACGCACTTACAAACTGATCCACAGACTCACATTGCGCTTGCGCTCTCGAAAAGAATCTGTGGCGTTCCACCACTATACTCACTTTTTTGCTAAAATGACTTTCTAATGCCCCCATGGCCCTTACATACACATCCTCACCATCAACCTCTTCGTCAGATCCCTCCCCATTTTCAAGAACTTCACCACACGGTAGAGTTTTCAACACTTTCCTCCCTTCCACGCCCAAATTATGTTTTAACAAAGCTAATTTCCTTTTTGCTGTAAAAATAGCTCCACCCAAGGCTTCTAAATATGTTTCAAAAGCCTCTTGCCAATCTTCCCATGGCATAACAGGCTCCCCAGGAAGAGGTAAAAACGTAGGTGGAGGCGCTATAGCTTGCATGGTTTACACTGAGATTTCACCGTACAAGTGTCCAATTACTATGTTACCACAGACTAAATACAATGTATTATATTACTTAATCTGTAACTCACTCTGCACAATTTACGTTAAAATCCACATTCTACATTGAATGGAAAAAATATTGTCCAACACCAACACAGTGGCGCTGACCCCCCAGTCAACAATAACGTTGAAGTACGACGATATTCCCACTTTCCAGATTTTTTTTTTTACGGTTCAGGGCGTCCTCCACTCTCAGCAAGCACCGCTTCACTTTCCAGTTGGTTGCTCACAACACGCAGATCTGACGTGCTTTCTCACATTTAATTTACGACGTCCACGTTGTTTTGCGACCGTCGGCCTTCTTTCTACAGCTGGTTGCCCTTGCCGCTCACACAATAGTGACGCGCTCTCTCGCGTCTTCTCCGTCTCGTGTCCTCTCCGTCGTCCTGGAGACTGGGCTGTTCCAGTTCTGCCTCTGAAAACCGGTCTCTGCGCGCGGACAGCCAACAACGCTTTTCGTGACAAACTTGAAAGGTAACAAGCAGTTACCGCGCGGCAAATATGAGAAGTTAAGCTTTAGGTCCTCGTTGCCGAAATACCTTGAGATCAGATCCTTGTTAGCACCGGGGCTTAGTTTGACCAGAGCAAGCTTAATTTACCCTCACTCGCAGTAGCACAAAGTCATTACACGCTTTTCACAGCGCAGGCGGCGTTGTCATCGGTTAACATGAATCCTTTCAAAACACAAGGTCTGCCGAGGATACGTCTATGACACTGCACTCCAATAAATCCATAAATCATATAAAATGCAGTAGAAGATTTCCACCAACGTCTAAAATAACGTCCAGTCACTGCCCACAAAGTCCAGAAGGCATCTCAAGGCTTCTCCTCCTATGCCAGGGTTGGCTCACTGATAATATTGCGATCCCATCCTCGTCGCCACTGAAAAAGACACGGTTCCAAGTCTTTTCTTTCCAACGCTTTATTCCATTAAGCAGGATGCTACCAACCCTGGCAGTACAAGATGGGCAACTGCCTTGCCAGATCTTTTCCTCCCACCACATTCCACATGTTGCTAAGCAATCAATACATCACTAACATTCCACACACAGTATAACCCAACAATGCCCTCTTACTATGAATGTACTGCTTAAAAACTAAACGTCCCTTGAAAAGGACCAAAGACTCGTTCCACACTTATCTCTTTGCCTGGAACCTAGACCTCTGAAAACCGATCTACAAAATGATCAAGGACAGGCCTAATCTTAAAAAGACGGTCACAATCAGGGTGATCTCGTGGCAAGGCTAAAGCATTGTCTACAAAATGCAGCATACGAAGAAGAAGCAAATAGCGATTACGTGTCATAGTTGCAGGAAATATAGCGGTTGCCATCAAAGGACTAGTAGACCAACAAGAAGCCAGTGACGGCTTCCTGATCAACCCTATCAAAAAAGTCAAACCTAAAAACCTTTTCATCTCTTCCAGATATGTGGCAACCCACTGAGTAGCTCTAGACTGAGGCCTAAGTCTGGCAGCGTTGTCCCTCAAATATTGCTCTGCATACAAATTAGTCTGCTCCACAATCTCTTCCAAAAATACATCGTCCATAAACAAGTGAAAGAAATGGACAGGCAAAAAGTTTTCTGTATTGAATCTACACCCTGGGAGACCAGTAAATGCAGGTAACTGTGGCTGCTCCATGTTTGGGGCAATCCAGGTGTCAGGTCTTCTATTGGGAAACCCTTCAGCCCCAGGCTGCTGCACTCTTGGCACATCAATGTCCTCCTCTAAAACAGGCTCTTCATCTGCACTGAGAGTAGCTTCCTCATCAGAAGAATACTCTCGGACAGAAATCTCACTGCCGGAATCTCTCACATCCTTCTCTGCCTCAGATGCAGAGTCAGTCTTGTAATCATGGTCTGAAGACGACTCAAAGAGCATGCCAACAACCTGCTGAGCGGTCACTCTGCGGCTAGCCATGAGCCTCACTAACAAGAAATGGATTGCCAACAACAACTAGCACTAAAATAAGTAATACAAAAAGTGTAGCTTTATCACAAAGAGTTATGTACTAAAAGAATTACCACTCACTTGCCTGAAAAAGCTACTCCCCAGCAACTACTCTGCACAGACACAGCAATCACCAATGATATCCCACTATAAAGAAAAAAGAAAAAAGAAAATTAGACATATGACAACACAAATATAATTGTGCTCAAATCTAAGGACAATTTCACAAACAATACTGCATTTAGTACACCACCTACAAACATGTCATTCATGCATGTCAACAATACTCATTTGGAGTAAACTGCTTTCACTTACCTAAAACATGCAACTATGCAAACCACAGTACAACTACTGCCAAAACAGCAAGGGTCCAATGCAAAGGAAGCAAAAGCTTTGAACTAGAACAAAAAGAAGAAATAAACTATTATAATCACAAATACA
This sequence comes from Pleurodeles waltl, assembly GCF_031143425.1. Classification (NCBI taxonomy): domain Eukaryota; kingdom Metazoa; phylum Chordata; class Amphibia; order Caudata; family Salamandridae; genus Pleurodeles; species Pleurodeles waltl. The sequence continues at coordinate 250,093,940 of NC_090443.1, forward strand.
AATACTTCGCCAGTTGACAAACACCCCGCCACCAAGAACTTAGAAATTGTCCCTGATGCCTAAGTGACTTCTGCCCCACTAGGAGGCAGATGGGCCTAAAAAAAAATAGGCTGATCTGCCCCCAAGTGGGGCAGAAATGTCCAACAGCTCTGTACCCTCTTTGGGGGGGCAGCCCTTGCCAAAGGGGGCGAATGGGGGTGCCCCCAGCACAAAAAAAACAAAGGAAACCAACAAAAAAAATCTGCGACATCTTGGGGGCAGATGGGCCAAAAACAAAATAGGCTGATCTTCCTCCAAGGTGGGCAGAAATGGCCATCACTAACGTGCCCCCTTTGGGGGGCGACCCTTGCCAAAGGTGCCGCCCCCCCCACACAAAACACACACACACACAGGATCCCTGGTGCCTAAGTGGATTCTGCCCCCTTGGCAGATGGGCGTAAAAATTTTTGGCAGATCTGCCCCCAAGGAGGGCAGAAATGGCCAACAGCTCTGTGCCCCCTTTGGGGGTGACCCTTGCCAAAGGGGGCACCCCCAGCACTAAACAAAAAAAGGGGAACAAAAAAACAAATCCCTGCCGTATTGGTGGTTTCTGCCCTCCTTGGGGGCAGTGATGGCCAATACGAATTTTCCCCCCTTTGGTTGGACAACCCTTGCCCAAGGGGTACCCCCAAACACAAAACACACACACACACCACTCAATCCCTGGCACCTAGTGGCTTTCGACCCCCCCCCGGGGGCCAGATCGGCCAAAAACATGACCGATCTAGCCCCAGGGGGGGCCGAAAAATATAAAAAAAATATTGCCCCCAGGCAGCGACCCTTGCCTAAGGGGTCGCTGCTCAAAAACAAAGAAAATAAAGTACCTGGTGTCTAGTGGTTTACGGACCCCCCCCTGGGGGCCGAAATAGGATAAAAAAATAGCCCCCAATGTGAGCGACCCTTGCCCAAGGGGTCGCTCCCAAAAAAACATAACAAATAAAAATTCCCTGGTGTCTAGTGGTTTTCGGCCACCCCTGGGGGCAGATCAGCTGAAAAATTGGCCGATCTGCCCCCGGGGGGCAGGGGGGGCAAAATAGGAAAACAAATTAGCCCCCAATGGGAGCAACCCTTGCCCAAGGGGTCGCTCCCAAAAAACATGCCCAAAATAATTTCCCTAGTGTCCAGTGGTTTTCGGCCCCCCCGGGGGCAGATTGGCTAAAAAATCGGCCGATCTGTCCCCAAGGGGGGCCGAAATGGAAAAAAAATTAGCCCACAATCGGAGCGACCCTTGCCCAAGGGGTCGCTCTCAAAAAACATGCCCAAAATAATTTCCCTGTTGTCTAGTGAAAAATCGGCCGATCTGCCCCCAGGGGGGCCGAAATAGGAAGAAAATAGCCCCCAATGGGAGCGACCCTTTCCCAAGGGGTCGCTCCCAAAACTAACCATAAAAAGAAATCCCTGGTGCCTAGTGGGGATTCCTGCTCCACGATCACGGGCCCCACCCGCGATCGTGGAGCAGGAATCCACTGAAAACAGGCACAGGGGGAAAGGAAAAACCCTTTCCTTTCCCCGTGTCTGTTTCCCCCCCAAACCCTCAAAAACTGAAGGACCTGTGAGCCCGCTGACGTCATCAGATTGCCGAGGGGGTGTTTGGGGGTGGAAGGGATTCCCCTTCCATCCACGACAGGGGTGTGTAGGTGGGGGGCCCACGGGGGGAGCGCTAGCGCTCCCCCCATGGGCCGGGTGCAGGATGAGGTGATCTCTTCCAAGACACCCGGGAACCGGTGCCTTGGACGAGATCACCTCGTCCAAGGCACCGTACGGGTTAAGAAGGAGACCTGATAAATCAACAATGGTGCCACACTGATGATGACACATGCATACTGTTAGAAACTGGCGGCCTCATTTACAGAAAATGACACATTGGCCCTAATGCATCAGATTTCTTCCGCTGCCTAACAATTCTCTAATAACACCATTGATTCACTGTATTTACCATACAGAGCTCCTTGGCGTACGTTTCCACAGATGTGTCAGCATTTCTGACGCACCGGTGGTTCTAAACTGAAGCATTGCTGGACTAGCGTAAAAAAAATGACACTACACCAGCAAAGCGAGGAAGGCTCCCATAGGAAAAACCCTGCGTCAGTTTAGTGCCTGCTCCGAGTAGGCGTTAAAATTTTTATGCAGTGAAGTCATAGAATGACGCAGTGAATGGTTGGAAATTTCACTGCGCCAGTTCTGCGTGGATTTTTGCAGAGGAATGCCTGTCTTGAATACATAAATCCTGGCGCAGGTATAATGTGAAGCAAGGCTTTACAAGCTGACACATTGGGCCCAATATGTCAGTTTGTACATATGGAGCAGTGTAAAGCACTGCTTTGTGCCACCGATGCCTCAAAAAAAAGGATGCACCGGTGGAGCAAAGGCCTTGTAAATTAGGCCATGGGTCTGTAGTTGACAGAGGTATGCACCATGTCCAAGTAGGGAACCCAATCCTAGTCAGGTTAAGTCAATTACACATCATAAATTAACCTGTTCTCACCCTCTGGTGACTTGGCACAGAGCAGGCAGGCTCAACTTAGGAGGCAATGTGTAAAGTATTTGTGCAACACTTAGAACAGTAAAACTGTGAAAACCCCACACTAGGTTAGAATAATTCACACTAGGTTGCAAAAATAGACCTTAGTTTAATTAACAAAACAAGACCAAAATGTAAAAAACCCAATCAGTAGAAGCTGAGATATGAATTTAGAAAGAATATCTGCAAATACAGTGCTTAGAAACTTCAAGCTCCAACCAGGGCTATCAGGTCACCCTCGACCGGGGTAAATCCAAATGTTCAGGCCCACCATGATGGAGCATGGGCTGGCTATAGGGACCAACCTTGTCCCACTGAAAAAGTACCTGGTGTAGAGGAAGAAGATTTGGTGCAAGGAGCAGAGGGGACAATGCGACAGCGATGCATCGGTTCTGATCTGCGCAGTCAGGGATGTGTCATTGTTGAGCCGCGCAGTGATCCTCCACCATTGGTGCAGCGTCGAACACTCTGCAATGAAGATGGTGTGTCATTGTCGAGCCACTCAGAGTGCAATGTAATGGTGATGCGTCAGGACTGAGAGCAATGCGCTGGTTCTGAGCCATGCAGTTGGTGCTACGATGTCTTTGTTCTCAACGGCGATGCATCAGTGTTGAGGAAAGATGCAACGGTTTTGATCATCAGCGCAGTAACAATGATGCATGGACTGAGGACTGGATAGGCACCACTTGGAAGTGTAGTATTCACAGAGTGCATAAGCTTTAGCAGATTTGAGTGAAGCCTTTGATGTCCCTGAGACTTCAGAACAGAAGGCAATCCAGGAAGCCATTAGAGTCATTTTGTTTCTGGGGATGTAAAGATGCAGGTTTCATTCTTCTCACTTCCAGGTAAGGAGGGCAGTAGGAAGCAGGGCAGACACAGCAAAGCAGGAGTCAAGCAAAGTCCAGTAGAGTCCCAGCAGAGTGACAGTCCCTTCCACACATCAGTCCTTCTCCCTGGCAGAATGTCCTCAGGTCCAGAAGTATACTCATTTGGTAGTCCAGTTTGTATACCCAGTGGTGCCTTTAAAGTGGGTGAGACTTCAAAGAGAGGCCTTTGAAGTGCACAAAGGCCCTGCCTTCCTGCCCTCACTCCAGACACACTACAGGGGGTTATGGAGCCCTTTGTGAGGGCTCAGGACCCAGCCCATTCAGGTGTGTCAGCTCCTTTCTCCCATTCTGCCCAGGATGGACCATAAAAATGCAATTGGCCACTCAGTCACACCTAAGCTATGAGGAAATGTACTCTAGTCCAGCTATCACCTACCCAGATGTGTATTTAGAGGCAGGCAGAAGGCACTAAATAAATTAAAGTAAGAAAATGCCAACTTTCAAAAAGTGGCATTTTCAGAATTAGCAAACAAGAAGTCAGAAGGTAAAAGAGTCAGGGGAAACCACACCAAGGATGCCAGGTCTAACACATGCAAATATACATTTAAGTTTCCATCAGCATTGTTGAGATCATAATCTGCAACTTATCACATCAGAAAGGAGAAGCTCTCAGAGATCATAGGTGGTCATTCCGACCTAGGCGGGCGGCGGTTGCCGCCCGCCCGTCGGAAGCCGCCTGAATACCGCCCCGCGGTCAATAGACCGCGAGGGGTATTCTGACTTTCCCGCTGGGCCGGCGGGCGATCTGATTCAGATCGCCCGCCGGCCCAGCGGGAAAGCGCCTTCCACAATGAAGCCGGCTCGGAATCGAGCCGGCGGAGTGGAAGGCGTGCGACGGGTGCAGTAGCACCCGTCGCGCTTTTCAGTGTCTGCATCGCAGACACAGAAAAGCCTAGTTGGGCCCTGTTAGGGGGCCCCTGCCGTGCCCATGCCATGGGCATGGCAGGGGCCCCCAGGGGCCCCGCGACCCCCCCTACCGCCATCCTGTTCATGGCGGCTTTCCCGCCATGAACAGGATGGCGGTAGGGGGGGTCAGAATCCCCTCGGCGGCGCAGCGAGCTGCGCCGCCTTGGAGGATTTTAAGGGTCAGTGGAAAACCGGCGGGAGACCGCCGGTTTTCCCGTTCTGACCGCGGCCAAAGCGCAGCGGTCAGAATGACCAAGGGAGCACCGCCGGCCTGTCGGCGGTGCTCCCGCCCCCGTTGGCCCTGGCGGTAGAGAACCGCCAGGGTCAGAATGAGGGCCATAGTCTACAATCAATCGATGAGGGATTTGTAAAGCATGGCTACTCACCTGTGAGGGAGGGTCTCAAGGCACTGGGGTGGGGGGTGCACACAATGTATTCAACTCATCGGAAACCTGACTTCAATCCCCCATTCACCCCTGTAGCATCACATTGCACAGCTAACTGCAACAATAATTTCTGCCTTATCAACTTGCTTCCCTGCTCCTCTCGCAATGCATCCTGATCACAATCATCCACAACACAACCTTGACCCATGCATCCCAGACATCTCACTAGGATTCAGCACATAAGCCGGCCTTGGTCTGCATGAAAGTCTGAGCAGTGTGAAGATCCACAGTGAAGACAGCCCATAGATAAAGAAGAATCAACCAACAATTGAGATCAAACATACATAGGGGGTCATTACGACCTTGGCGGTCTTTGAAAAAGACCGCCGAGGCCGCGGGAGACAGAATACCGCCATTGCCGGCGGTATTCCTGTCTCCCTATTATGACATTTCCGCTGGGCCAGCGGACTGTAACAGTGTTACCGTCCGCTGGCCCAGCGGAAATGTCACATCAACATTGCAGCCGGCTCGTAATAGAGCCGGCGGCAATGCTGATGTGCAGCGGGTGCAGTAGCACCTGTCGTGCATTTCACTGCCCGAAATTCGGGCAGTGAAATGCGCGACGGGGTTATGCCTGGGGGCCCCTGCACTGCCCATGCCAAGTGCATGGGCAGTGCAGGGGCCCCCAGGGGCACCCCAAGTCCCCTTACCGCCAGCCTTTCTATGGCGGTGTTTACCGCCACGGACAGGCTGGCAGTCGGGGACTCATAATCCCCAGGGCAGCGGTGCTTGCACCGCTGCCCTTGGGTTTATGACCGCCAGGCGGAAACCTGGCGGGAAAGTGGAGGGGCCGGCGGTATGGCCGTGGCTTTTCCGCCACGGTCATAATTGCTGGCGGAACACCGCCAGCCTGTTGGCGGTGTTACCGCCAACTTACCGCCGGCCGCCAGGGTCGTAATGACCCCCATATTCTAATTAACCTAAAATCTAATTGATTTGGGTTAGTTACACAGCCTGTGCTATAGCACCCTGTAAAAGCAGAAGCACCTCACTAATGTGGAACCATACCAAGACCATATTAGCTATCACTGTGTTTCGTAACAATCAAATCAATGGCTGTGCTGCTTACTCTTGGAGTGGTTTGAAGTCTGTCACTTGCGCAGAGCTTACATTACACAGGTACAATGTTTCAACAGTGTATGCAATTGTACAAATGACATATACTGCTCTCAAAATTCCGTTGATGGTCTCTTAGAAAAGAAATATCTATAACCAATATCAAATCAGCATATTTGAGTGGTACATCTTGAATGTCTGGTCCTGGCTTGGTACATCTTTTTGTCACACTAATACTGTCATGGTGTTATACATTGTCTCTATCACTGGTATCTTCCCCATTAGAAATTAGCAAGTGTGCGGCAACATTCAGTGCATTGCAACATCTGATTGTAATATTTTCAGCCCCAAGAATAGTTTATTCATATGTAGTTAAGTGACTGCATGTCAGATGCTGAATTCAAATATGAGTCAGCAAAATCTCAATTGAATGGGAGACTAACACTTTGGGCCTCATTCTGACTTTGGCGGGCGGCGGAGGCCGCCCGCCAAAGTACCGCCGTCAGAAGACCGCTGTGCGCTCAAAAGACCGCCGCGGTAATTCTGAGTTTCCCGCTGGGCTGGCGGGCGAACGCCAGAAGGCCGCCCGCCAGCCCAGTGGGAAACCCCCTTCCATGAGGATGCCGGCTCAGAATGGAGCCGGCGGAGTGGAAGGGGTGCGACGGGTGCAGTTGCACCCGTCGCGATTTTCAGTGTCTGCTTGGCAGACACTGAAAATCTTGGTGGGGCCCTGTTAAGGGGCCCCTGCAGTGCCCATGCCAGTGGCATGGGCACTGCAGGGGCCCCCAGGGGCCCCGCGACACCCGTTACCACCAGCCAGGTTCTGGCGGTCAAAACCGCCAGAGCCAGGCTGGCGGTAAGGGGGTCGGAATCCCCATGGCGGCGCTGCCTGCAGCGCCGCCATGGAGGATTCCCCAGGGCAGCTGGAAACTGGCGGAACACTGCCGGTTTTCCATTTCTGACCGCGGCGGTACCGCCGCGGTCAGAATGCCCATGGATGCACCAGCAGCCTGTTGGCGGAGCATCCGCGGTCGTTGGCCTGGCGGTAGTCTACCGCCAGGGTCAGAATGACCCCCTATAAGTGAATAACCCAACATTACCCATCAACTGTGCTGTATGATAAGACAAACTGCAGCAATGCTCCTCATAAAGCCCAAAAGTGTGGTGGTAATGTAGCTGAGAAATACAGCACTGGCTGCTAGACTCTGCTCTCTCTCATGGCAGAATAAATATAAAGTATTTTTGTAATTTGGCATTCTCTGAGGGGGTAAAGTAGAAAAAGTATTGTTGGAAACTGAGTTACTGGTTGAGGGGAGTAGAACCCAACTCAAGCAGCAACCACAATCCTTGTTAGGGTAAGGTCCCAAGCAAACCCCAAATGAACTTGTGCTTAAACCTCTAAGCTTGGCAAAAGTAGGCAGGCTGAACTTAGAAGCAATGTGTAAAGTATTTATGTGCACTTCAAACAGTAATAAAGTGAAAACACAACACAAGACAAATGCCACTCAATTTAAATAAACAGAGTAAAAGTTAATACAATTTTTTACACCAAAACTACAAAACTCCAATTATTAGAACAGAAGATATGCAATTTTAAATATTTAAGTGAAAATAGTGCTAAATATCACAAAGTGCCAACTGTGGTCATCTTGGTGCATCAGACCGGGACAAAGTCACAAGTTCAGGTCAACCACAATAGAGTGTGGGCCGGATAGAGGGGCCAATAAATCTTAGTTACAGAGCGATGCAATGTCCTTCTGGAGATGCGTCATGCAGCTGCAGTTCTGAGGGACTGCGGGCTGCAATGCAGAGACCTGCACCAGGGATGATTTCACTGGGACCATAACTAGGCTAGCAGAGCACCTTTAGAGCCTCACTCAAGGGTCCAGGCTGGGGGTGGTACTTCTATGGGGGACAGGACTCACAGCTGGCACGGTCCAGGTGCAGGTGCTAGGTTCAAGGTTGTGGGAGCCTGTTCTGTCTGTGAGGCTCGAATCAGGAGGCCAGTCAACTGGCCCTGGGAGTCACTCTGGTGGTCCGGGGTTCAAGGTGCAGGTCCAAGTCCTTTACCCAGACAGCAGGGCAAGAGAGTAGCAGTCCTTGCAGAGCAGCACAGCAGTCCTTCTGAGCCTTCCACCACTTTAGACGTGTACTGAAAGGTTGGGTCTGAAGGTCCAATATTTCCACTTTAAAGTAGAAGAAGTCTCTTGAGGTTTCCAACTGCAAAGGTGCCTGGAATTTCCAGCCTCCCTGTCCTGGCCACAGCTTGTCTGGCGCCACAAAGGCAAATGTCAAACCCTTTGCTCAGGTAGAGACTTTGAGATGTGCAATGTTATAGGTGACAGCTTCTCCCATTCATCAAGTCAGAGATGGCCTATCCTTCGTCGCACTGTCTAGTAGAAAATAACAAAGACTGACTGCCATCTACACCTAGTGATGTGACCCTGGATGCAGGCACCAAATGTTAAAGTTAAGGAAATTGCAACTTTTTAAAAGTGGCATTTTTAGAAATGTGATTGAAAATCTGATGTTACCATTAAAGAGGGTTTTAAATTACAATTTCATAGACCCCCAAACTCAGCATTCCTTTCTGCTCCCAGTTCAAGGTTACCACTTATTAAATGTAATAAATTTAACCTAAAGTTATTGTATGGAGACACAGGCCTCACAGTAGTAAAAAAGGTATTTAGGATTTCTTCTTTACCACGACATGCAAAACTTAAAAGTACACGTCCAACCTTTTAAATACAATGCACCCTGCCCTCTGGGCTGTTTAAGGCCTACTCTAGAGATGACTTAAATGTATTAAAAGGGAGGTTTAGGTCTGAAAAGAGGTTTGTCTTGTCAGGTCGTTTAAAACTGCACAAAAGGACTGCCATGGCAGGCCTGTGGCAGAGCTAAATGGCAGTTTAATTGGGTGGCACAATAAGTGCTGAAGGCCCACTAGTAATATTAATTCACAGGTCCCAGGTACATGTAATACTACTTTACTAGGAACTTAAATGTAAAAAATATGCTTATTGGGTGTAAACCAATTTCACCATTTTTAAACGAGAGAGCACAATTACTTTAGCTCTGGTTAGCAGTAGTAAAGTTGACAGAGTCCTAAAGCCAACAAAAAGAGGTTCAGAAAACAGGAGGATAGTGGCAAAAACTTTGGGGATGACCCTGCAGAAAGGGTTAAGTCCAACACCTATGTTTAAGCTCCAAATTGACGTTCATTTGTTAATTGTCCAGTGGCACAAGATCAGTTGCATCACTGTGTGTAAGGCTCAGTAAAGGCCTTGCAATCAGTGAAATGTTTAGAACTCATTGACAACAGTTGCCAACCCTTTCTAAAAACATCCTCACTTCTTTTTGGGTTGTTGGTGGGTTCATTTTCAGACCTGCAGAGATGTGTTGTGCAGACATCTTCCTCATTCCTTTTTCAAATTGTGACCCAATTAAACATCCACTTTGTGAAAATATTTAAATTTTGTTGGCCATATTCTTCAAGTTGGTTCTGCAGTAGTACAACTGTATCTACATTGTAATCCCCTCTCATCTTGAATGCTACCCTCAAGCCATCCTTCAATGTGTTGCACCAGCACTGAGTTACAGGGCACATGCAGACTTTTTGAGAGAAAATACATGAACTCTTTGTAAAGCCTTGTGGTATTCGACACCATACCATTATCTTTACAAATCTGAAGGAGAAGTTATTCTGGCTATCCTCATAAAGAGGAAACAAGACAAAAACGCTTAGCACAAATCTATGATACTAAACTACTTCACATCAGCTGGGTGTTGGAATGAAATGACAACATGGGACTGTAATATTATTGATTGGCAGCTCTTGTTCATCTCTCTACTTTGTACTTGGTTTCTTTAATCCCATGATCAGAGACTTGCAAGGGGTTCCTAAATGCTTTTTAAAAGCCTTGCTCAAATACTTTCTCAGTGTCAGGGGCCATTCCTTCCTCTGCTTCACTAGTAGGTTTGCACTGAGGAGTATGAGGAAACACTGCATTTGGTTTCACCTTAATCTGGACTGGCTCTGCACTTTCTATTAAACCAGTTACTTTTCCTGCTAAATACCAAACCACCTCTTTTGTGAGAACTGGGAAAAACCTCAGTCTTGATGTTAGTCATTTTAACTTGAAATCCAATTTTTGGTCCTGTGTTTGGGTTGCTATGCATTCTGATGTGCAATAAATTACACAGTTTATTTTAAACAAAAGATCACATCCCAACAGATTGACTTGACTTGTGTGAAAAATTAAGAATTGTGAATCATTTTCTATAGACCAACATTTTACAGAAACATTTGCTGAAACCTTATTAGTGATCTGTCCCTTTGATATTCCTACCATTCTGACTTCTTTTCCTTTGCTGGGTAGCTTAGGAACATCTGTAGCATCTGTATCAATCACAAATGATAATGGGTGGCCATTCACCTCACCATCTACATATGGGCCACTCTGGTCTACCTGTAGGACCGGACCAAGCAGGCAATCCTCCTCCTATCCCAGGCACTGTCATTGTGCCTATATTTAACCTGATCCAACAGAAATTACACTTGGTATTCCTGTAAAATCCTGTTGAATATCATGATTCTGTTGGAAGTTCTGCATTATATTCTACATATTACAATTTCAAACTAGGGCTTAAGGAATGTTTCCATTAAACTGCCTTTGAATCTGCATGTTCTGCATTGTGGCCAGTTCTGCTGGGGTAGGTGACTGTGACAACCCACTTTTTTCCATTTGAATAATGTTCTGCCTCCTTAGAAAACAATGGCCCTCATTCTGACCTTGGCGGGCGGCGGAGGCCGCCCGCCAAAGTCCCACCGTCAGGTTACCGTTCCGCGGTCGAAAGACCGCGGCGGTAATTCTGACTTTCCCGCTGGGCTGGCGGGCGGTCGCCTTCAGACCGCCAGCCAGCCCAGCGGGAAAGAGGCTTCCACGATGAAGCCGGCTCGGAATCGAGCCGGCGGAGTGGAAGCTGTGCGACGGGTGCAGTTGCACCCGTCGCGTATTTCACTGTCTGCGCAGCAGACAGTGAAATACATGTAGGGGCCCTCTTACGGGGGCCCCTGCAATGCCCATGCCAGTGGCATGGGCACTGCAGGGGCCCCCAGGGGCCCCGCGACCCCCCCTACCGCCATCCGGATCTCGGCGGTCCGACCGCCGGGATCTGGATGGCGGTAGGGGGGGTCGGAATCCCCGCAGCGGTGCAGCAAGCTGCGCCGCCGCGGAGGATTCAATGTGGCCGCGGTACACTGGCGGGACCCCGCCAGTGGTGCCGGTCCGACCGCGGCTTTACCGCCGCGGTCGGAATCCCCATTGGAGCACCGCCGGCCTGTCGGCGGTGCTCCCGCGGTCCTCCGCCCTGGCGGTCAAAGACCGCCAGGGTCAGAATGACCACCAATGTGTGATTCATCTTGTACTTTATGATACACAAATGTTCTGGTTTCCAATGGCCTAACGTCTCACCAACATGACATGGTGTAGACTTCTTCAACATATTATTTGCAATACACAGATTTGAAGCATCAATAAAACTTCTATCTTTGCCCTGAGGAACAACATGCAGATTTTGCAAAACCTGGAAATCATTACTCTAAATGAGAACTTCCTGCATCCCCAAAAACTCTCCTGCAACTAAACCAGGATCAAAACCAGAATCTGGCATCTCTAAACCTTTCATGGAACCTTTCTGAAACTACTGCATCTGATCTTTAAACTTCCTTTGTTTAACGTCAAAGCCATCATTACAATACTTGGCATACTTCAAGATCTCATTAAGAGGTTTTGCTAGCCAACACATCATGCTCTACTGATTATGGGAATTTATTTCTGGAGGCAAACCAAACATGAATGCTGAAAAGAATCTGTGAATGCCTTGTTTTGCAGGGTCATAAACACCACTATACTGTCCATAAATTTGCATTAATCGTTCATAGTGTTTATGCACCTAGTCTTTGGGCTTCTGTGTCACTCTCATAATTTCTGTTCCTTTTATTTCTTTTTGTGGCCCTTTAGTCTTAAAGTGATCAGTCACTAATTTATATTCATCCATTGCAATAGGAGATTGATCATTTATGGGGAAACCCTTTGAGGGTCTTCATGTGGCCAATGTGCAAATGCTTCACACTCCAAACACACATCTTTAGGAAAAATAGTCTGAATATATTCAAATCAATCCATAGAATTTTTGAAATTGTCAGAGTTTTTTACTTCTATATACACTTATCTGGTTCCTCTCTAAGCTTAGGAAAGTCATTTATAAATGTCAAGAGATCAGACCTTGTCCGGGCTACGGGAACATGTGCAATTAAATGCCCTTCCCTCAATGGATATTTCCCAACCACTCCACACTCAGTCACTCACGTGTGTTTCTTTCTCTCCTGTATTCTGTTTCCCACTTTCTTTAACCACTTTTCTTTGCATCTTTTTAAGTTCTCCATCCAGTTGTAAGTATTACTAATTATTTCACATCTAACCTTAAGCTCACGCATCCCATATCTTGTATTTCACTATCACTCATTTCCGTTTGATAATTCCTGCAGAATTTGTTCTTGTGCACATCCACACAAAGCTCATTCACTAATTCTTCAAGCTTCTCAAATGCATTGCTTTACTCAAATTTCTCAACTCATTTTCCTTATAGAACAGTATTTTATATTCATGAAACTTTCTGTTAACATTTTTTCCACATAGTTTTTTAAGCTGAACTCTCTAAATGCTGATACCATGCACATAATAGTGATTGGAACCACAGTAGTATCAGAATAAGTAATGTAGCAGAATTTGGTTCTCCAGTTACTCTCTCTTGCATTTACTGTATTTGAATATCATTATACTGAAGTGGTCTTCAATTCAGCAAATTGTCTAAGAGCCCGACCTTCTCTATCAGAACTACAAAAAAGAGCTTCTTTCTCATCTTACTCATTTTCATTTTTATTTTATTTTTCATCATCATTTTTCACCCTCCCCAAGCTTGGGGAAGTATCTTCATCACTGTTTATTGCGTGTACAGGTACATCCTGATTGGCAGTGAGAGGGGTACATGAACTACCCAGGAGTTCTTGTGGTTTACTGTGCAGGACTGGCCACATGGTGACATTGTCAGTTGAAATGAAGTGGTTTTCTTTAGAACTAGGCAGTGGTGGTAGAATCGCAGTTCTGGTATCCTGTATCCCAAGGAATGGAACTGGTACTCTATATGATGGGCCAAATTCTTTTTTCACAGCAATTGTTTCTCTCCCTAGATCCCCAACTTTTGGAATCCAGCCAGTTGATGCTGTTGGCAAATCCCTTATTTCCAATGTGGTGCCACAAACAGATGAGTTTCATCACAGAACTGTTGTAACTACTGCAAGACAGTGACACATTAATTTATGTCAAAAGTGCTTCTGCCGCCACCATGCCAGAGCCATCATGATCTGAGACATACATAGGTATCACAAACAGGACTTCGTATGGAGTACGTCCTCCCAAAGACCTTCTGGGGAAAATATTTAGTGCTCTCTGGACTCAATACAGGGGGAGCAGCCAACTATGACCTGTACCTAATACTCCTGCTGTTAAGTGTTGCTCTAAGACTTGGATTTTAAGCTCCAGAATCGTATTACCTCAGGATGATAGAGCACAAGAAATGCAGTTAAACACCCATCATCACTATGGTGTCCTTGAATGCCCTGGAGGCAAAAGTAGGGTCCTGGTTCGAGTGGAATATTGCAATAACATATGTTCTGAAGAAGACTTGCAAATCTTTAATACCAGTTTGAGCATCAGCCGATCGTTGTGGCCATACTCATAGAAATCTGGTACATAAGTCAACAGCGACTAAGATGTATTTGTATGAACCATCAAATTGTAAGGGATTACATTGGTCCAGTAACACACATTGAAGTGGTTTATTGGAACCCAGTGGTTCGCGTTTGATGGTGTACCCTCTATCTCGCTGATAGATGTCACAACAAAGGACAAACTGTTTGGTCTGTGTAGTCCTGGCCACCAATAGCGTTTCTGCAATAGGGAGATAGTAGCCACCACACCTGCATTGGCAACCCCCTTATTTTATGAGATCAAGTCTCTGGTCTTGTTAGAGATCACACGATCACCCGCCACTGGTATTGTTGGAAAAGCAAAGTTTTGGGTGCTTAAGTCATAGGAATTCCTTTGGCAAGGGCGTGCTGTGAGCCGAAGCTTTCACAGCGGCCAGTGTTTCATCATCCTCTCATATGAGAACAAGTAATCGCAGCAACAGAAGCTGTTGCTACTGCTGATTTGGCTGCCTCATTGGCCAAAGTGTTACCTAAAATATGTACTCCAACACAATGGTGACCCAGTGTATGAACTACATGGGCCTTTGTTAGCTTGTCTTTCAGATCTGCTACCTTCCCCCATGAAACTTTGTATTTGATAGTGTTCCCTTTTGAATCTCTGAACCCGTTTTGGCACCAATAGTTCTGGTATACATTGAAGGACTGGACACAGTAATACGAATCACAAACAATCAATGTTGAAAGTTCAGGGTCCATGTGCTCCAGTGCAAAAATTAGACCCTTAAGCTCTGCAAGTTGTGCAGTGCAGTCTTCTAGAATCTGTTTGTAGATATTTTGAGGGAGGAATTTATAATCTCTAATTTCCCCGCTCACAGCTACACAAGGGGCAGAGTATTGTTGTTTAGTACTTACAGCTGGTTGAACTGAAACATCAGTACAAATGATTATTTGGTATTGATCAAGAGGCAAAATATTTGTAGGCATTGATTATTCGATGAAGTTTCCCTGGGGAAATGTGCCTAACAGCACTTTAATGCCAAGTCTGGCCAGGCATTGAATTTTGACGCTAATCGGCCTTAGCGTCATTCTTTAGGTCAGCCTCCTAGGTGCTAGTTGTTTTAGCATTGGGAGGTAAATATGACTCTGGGGGCTAGCTTCATTTTTATGAAGGCAATGTCTACACGGCATATCATTGTCGCTATTTGACGCAAAGTGGGTTGGCGCTTCCTAAACATGAAGCTAACTCATATATTTTGACGCTAGATGGGTCTAACGTCAAAATACACATATGGAGTTAAGTTAGCTCTGCTTTAGCGTAAAAAAATATGACACTAAGGCAGCGCAAACTTTTCATAAATACGGGCTTACAAAATCCTCGGTTCCAGGACATCCATAGCTTGTCCCATGTCCCACAGCTGAACCCTATTTGCTCATCACTCTCAACCATTACTTTCATCTCATCAGATTCAGGTTTAATCAGCTTAATGTGCTGTTGTTATACCCAAAATCTGTCTCTTCGGGTGCTAATCATGTCCCTGCACTTGTGATAACTTTCCTCCTCAGAACCTTTTGCATTTCATCGTTTTTTTGTAACTATTAATGGACCCCTCGCAGAATGATCTTAATACCCTTACTGAAATCCTTGCTCTTTGTACAGGTATTGCCTGCTTTGCTGTTTCTACAGTTTTTACCATATGTTTATACAACCTGTTGTCCATGTCCTTTTTCAAAGCCCCGGGTATTTTAATCAGAGAGCACGTTGGATTGTGCCGCTATGCAAATCTATGGGCCTTAGGAACTGTTTGCCAGCCCTCAGGATATTTAAATCAGACCCAAACGTGACAACAGCATGTTCCCTAGCAAAGTATTTTGAAGCCATGTGGCCTTTCAGACAAAAAATCTTAAACTACTAATTTTAATCTTGCGTACTATCTGTAGTGGGATTTGCAATCTATAGCTCAAACATTTATACTTAACGTATGACAGTAGTATATAATTAGGTGACACATTGTTGTCCAGCAGATATTGTATGTATTTGGGCATTGCTCATGTTTTTTAGCCAATTTAATACGCTTTTTACAGGTTTTAACTTATATTGTGTTTTTAATGTTGTATTTAAAACTTACCCTTTTTGTATTTTATTCTCTTTTAATGCTTGTATTATTGCTTTTATGGTATTTTTTTTTTACCGAACTAAAGCGGAATTGAATTGAATTATACAACCTATTCAGTTGTTTGCTTTCTTTCTTTTTACCTGAGTTTGAGAAAGACACTCGACTTGGAGGGTGATCCCACTTGAGTGTCTCTCTTTCCTGTGTTTGGAACTATGCTGTTTAAGATGTTTACATTTTTTGGTTATCTTGTTTTTAAACAATTATAAGTTTCATTTATTGGCTCATATAACTGTTGTAGCTCTTCTAGTTAATATCTGATGGCTTTTAATCTACTGGATCTGTTGACACTGTTTGTATTATTTGTATATCTAGTGGTGGGTTGATTTTGGTGGGGTTGCATTTTGGATATATTGTCCTCTTTTATCTGTTATGTTTTACTCACATTTTATAGTGTGAACTCTATTGAGACAATGTTATTGAACGTATGTACTGTTTTGTTATGTACTTTCATAGCCTCTTGTAGACCAAATAAAGTAATTCTTGACCTGACAAACAATGATGGTTATTTAGATTTGAGAATCAATAGAGAAGGCAAAAAACATTGTTTAATCAATCAAGTAAATTGATGTAAAATATCATTGTTATCGAAAACTAGCCGAAAGTACTTTACAGACAACACTAGTTATAGATTGATAGACTAGCCCAGAGTCTGATTTCTAAGATCGCGAGAGAAGAGCCTGGCTCATTTCCCAAATCGTGAATTTCTAATGCTTTAGACAGAAAAAAACTGTATTCACTGTGGTCTTTTGAAGAAATTTAAATATCACTACCTCATGGAAAACACACCAATGGCATCACAACTTTTGCTCTACATATACTAATTAATTCTGTATAAACAGAAGCAATGACACCATGAATATATCAACAACATCTCCGTTTGGACAAAGAAAGGGACCTTTTCTTTGTATACACTTATAAACCTGCCTTTTCCAATAACACAGGAACAACATGCACAGTAATGAATACATTCTAAAAGAGTTACACAGCTTGCAAGACTGTAGAACTCACTACAAATCATAGTTTTTGCTAAGCAATGAAGATCACATTTGAGGCTCCTCAGTGTACAGGGAGAGAAAGTAAATAAACAAACAGTGCCAGTCTATGTCTGACAAACATTTGAAATGTGGTATATGGGAAAACAAGAAGGCCTCTTTTGGCCGATTTAACACTCTAATCACAATACACACAGTTTGAGCATTGCATTGCATTGCATTGCATTTGCAACTTTCTAGTGTTATTTAATATGCAAAATTATTATTGTGAAAACTGCTTCCACAGGGATTTTGATCGCCATCCAACACCGCTTACAGGGTCATTACAACTTCGGGGGATGAAAAAGACAGCCCTCTGAAGTTCGACAGGCAGATTGCCACCAGTGTAGCTGCCTTCCTGTGGGCCTTTTTAAGAGTTTTCCACTGAGTCAGTGGGTGGAAACAATGTTTCCAGTTGGAAATGCCCAACATTGGCCCTCATTATGACATTGGCAGCAGTGGATCCACAACGCCGGCGATGGCGGACTGATCGCTGCCAAGCAGGCAGTGCAGACTTCCATATTACGACCACAGCGTTCAACCCACTGAAACCTAGCCAGTTTGCCAACGGTACTGCCAGTGTGGCCAGACACCCGCCGATGGCAGTTGCCATCCCCAGGCTGATGGTAGCCATTGCACCACCCACCCTAATACGACACTGCAGACCGCCACGATTTCCGGGGCGGGACGCCCACCACCCAAAGCCTGGCAGAAACAGCAAGTACAAAAGGAGCCACTCACCTCCAGAGACGCAGACGACTCTGAGTAAGCCATGGAACGCCACCTTAAAATCTTTCCACCGCTCTTTTTTGCCTTTCTCCTCTTTTGACCGCCGACTCCATCGGTAAGTACACCTGCAGAACACACAAGGGGGGAAGAGGAGAGTGACACACACAATACACACCATGCACAAACTCTAGCGCTCACACACGTGCACACATGCAACACAACACTCATACTGAGACACACACAGAACATAGCCACGTATAACACACATGTCACATACACACACCCCGGATCACAACTACACAATCACACCATTAGCACCAACAAGCAGAGATACACAAACCAATAAAAAGGCACAATACTGTATACAATGCCCCAATACAATAAAGAACAGTGAATCTGAATGAAAAAAATGCCTAGAAATGCACACTTCACAGCACATAATAGATAGATCGAAACTCATCAGAGAACAAAAAGTATTCAACAACTGTATGTGAAGTAAAACAACAGAAATCCTGTACTGGTACCATGAACATATAAATGGCAAATGCAGGTGAACAAGGTCATAAAGCATCAAGGCCTGTAGGCCAGACAAAAGACCAATGGGCAACGCTGTGCCTGTCAAAGGGCATAACTTGACTCCTGACAGCCTAATGGCCTCCACAAGGTAGGAGCATCAATGGGGCAGGCAGGCACCTCAAGGGTCTGGGGTGGGGGTTTGGGTTGGGAGGGGGGTCCTTGGGCTTTGGCTTGGGAGGAGGGTCCTTGGGCTTTGGCTTGGGAGGGGGTGAGGGTTTCACCTTTGCTCTTGACGGAAGAGCAGGGGCCTTGGAACCATGATTCTGGCCAGCTTTTGTCTTGGGGACAGGGGCTGGCTTCTTCATGGGTGGAGGGGAAGCAGAGGTAGAAGGGGCTCATGGGAGGACTTGGAGGTGGAGGGACTTGGCTTGGGGAAGGAAACATGAGAGCGAGCGGCAACATGGGGTGGGACGGGGTCAGAGAACAGGTCAAGGTGGGAAAGGAGAAGATTCTTAGGAGCAAGGGGAATGGATTGGGAAAAAGGTTTGGGAGTGAAGGTAGAGGGAGTGATCGTAGGAAGTGTAGGTGTGCTGGATATGGGTGCAGATGAATGCAGAGTATGTATGTGTGAGGTGGAGGAATGTTTAGTGTCTGAGTGCAGGTGTTTATGTGTACTTGGAGGAGGGGTAGAAGAGAGGGTGGGGGTGGACAGAGAGGTTGTGTGGATGAATGTTGGGCTGGTGTCTGCATGTAAGGTGGATGTGCTGCATGTGTGAGTGATGATGGTTGTGGTGAGTGCAGATGTGTTGCAAGGGGGTGCATGTATGAATGTCTGCTATTGTGGTGACTGAGGGTAAATGGTGACAGAGACTGGGAGTGAGGATGCAGTGCTGGCAGGTGTGAGTGGTGTTGTGACAGCAAGAAAGGAGGTGCTGGTGGAGACAGGGGAGGTAGTGGCTGACGTCATGTCTGCTTTTGTGTGTTGCATGTGTGCATGCTTGTGATGGTATTTGTGGTGCCTGTGTGTGTCTTTGCATACTCCGGCCCATATTTATACTTTTTTATTGCTGCATTTGCACCGCTTTTTGATGCAAAAGCGGCACAAACTTACAATACTATTTTGTAAATTTGTGCCGCTTTTGCGTAAAAAAAATTATGCAAATGCGGTGCTAAAAAAGTATAAATATGGGCCTCTGTTTGTTGATTTGGGTGAGTACTTGTATGTATGTGTGGCTTGGCTAGGGGAGAGGAGATGGCTTTGGGATGGTGCATAGGTAGCAGGAGGGAGGACGGAAGTACTAAGGACAGCGGCTGCCGTCAATGAAGAGGCCAGAGCCTTAAATGATCTCTGTAGGCCAGTCAAGGCACAGTGAATGGCCTCCAGGTAGGCATTAGTCTGCTGCATCTGGGATGCCAGGCCCAGGATGGTATTCACAATGGTTGACTGCCCTATAGAGATGGACCTCAGGAGGTTAATAGCCTCAGCATTGAGGGCAGCAGGGCTAACTGGGCCAGGGGGTCAGGTGGCTGCGGCGAAGGAGACGCCCTCCTTCCTGGATGAGCGGGCAAGGGCAACTGGGTGGGGAGCTACTGGGAGGGCGGTGATGGTAAGGGGCTGGGGCACATGAGGATGGTGCTGGGATGGTCCCTGAAGGTGCCACCACAGCCAGCGAACTTCCATCGGAGGAGGAATCTTTATCAGTGGTATCAGCTCCAGTCTCCCCTGTGGTGCTCCCCTTGCCCTCTGTCCCACTGGTCCCCTCGACGATGGTGGCCTCTGGTTCCTGGGTCCTGTTGGCTGCAGCCTCCAAACTCGCCGGTCCCTATTCTTTTGCCTGCTGATGCTAATGCAATCAAGGATAGGATTGTACAAAAAGGAGGGGAGGGGCTGAAACAGATGGGAGCATAGTGTCAATACCAATCCACTTGCACGTATGTACATCACAACATGCCTCTATGTACATTCCTGAATACACCCCCTACAACATCAATGGAGATCTCCCTACACCTACTGTGCATACACTCTGATGTGCATGCACGATCATGATACCACTACTATTACACTTAGGTACTACTCTACACTGTTAGGGCTCTTGAATATGGGGCCATTACTGTGACAAACTGATCGATGAGTGACATTTGTATATTGTCATACCTACCAGTGTCACCCATTATGGACATGTATAGATAGGTCTGGATACCAACTGAAGATCCTGTATGTGAAGTCCAACAATTTGGCACTGTGAAAATGCCATGTACACCTGATGCGCAGCTGCTCACCTGTCACAGTTACTTCTGTTCACAGCACAACTGCATCCTACCTGCATTACCTGCATAGCTACAGTTTACATCCTTGATCCCATGGCTAACTCACCCATACAGTCCATTGCCAACTGTACAGGACATGTACCATGTCACTCACCCCCTTGTGGCTGCTGTGTTGCCCTAAAGTGCCCATCCAACTCCGGGTAGGCCACCGCCAGTATGTGGGCCATCAGGGGGGGTCAGGGTCCGACGGGCACCACTTCCTCGTTGGGAGGCCGTCCCCAACTGGGCCTCTGTGGTCTTCCGGGTCCAGCATCTCAGGTCCTCTCACTGCTTCCTGCAGTTGGTTCTCTGCCGGGTATTGACCCTCCTCGTTGATAGCTTTCCACAATCCCTTCTTCTGATGGGCACTGACCTGTATAGGAATCACAGTAGGAAAGGCAAATTAATGTAGGCACAACAACCATGCCATTCATAGGCCTACCAACAGTACACTAATCAGCATTGTACATGACTTCACACTTCCAAAACATTCCTAGCAGTGACATCCGTAGGTACACCCTCCAGTGTAAGGGCCTGCATACATGTACTATTACACACTTACATATCCATGTAGCAATATACATAACCATTATGCGACCTACCTGCTGTTCTGGAGCCCCATAATGCTTTGTGTACAGGGGTAGGACTCCATCCACATGTTTCTCCAGTTCTTCAGAGGTGAAAGCGGGGGCCCTATCCCCTGTAACATGCGCCATTGTGGCTCCCAGGAATACGACACAGCAGCACACTCAGTGGAGGTCTTAATGGCCGGAGAGTCAGGAGTCAAGTGTGATACACTGTAGAAAATGGCGGTCACGGCCACAGCAGTCTGCACCGTCACCACCAGCGGTAGTCGTCATTGGTCCCTGTATGCCATAGACATCAATATTAACCAATAAGGAATTGCATGGCGGTTCCGACCGCCTGCCGCCATGATGGCATTCAGCTGGCAGAATGAGCTCACTGACATCGGTCCCGTGCATGCAGGACAGGCAGCAGTCATTTTGCAATAAAACTGCAACAAATACATTTATTAATGAATTCACTTCTCATGTCATTCTACCTCTTGCGTATGTCGCCCTTTGTGCATGGGTGGCTTCCCACTGAGTTCACCTTGTTGATGATCCTCCACCATAACTCCATCTTCATTGCCAATGAAGCTGCTCTACCCTGATGTTTTCATCCACCATGATCCTTAATTAATCATCAGTGAAACGGGGGTTCTTTTGTCGGGACATGGTGAATGTGATGTGTGTGTGAGTTATATTTAAGTGAAGTGTGATGCGTGAGAGGTGTGAAGGTACCTATGATGTCTGTGTGCAGTGCAGACTTCAGCATGGACGTGCATGTCTGTCAGTTGTTTGTCATGGCAAGTGGTTGTGTGTGTGTGTTTTTAGGAGGGGATGTGGTGTGTGTATGTGTTTCAGGCATGAGGTATTCGAATTGGCCTACGTGGTGTTGGGTTGCAGTGAAGGTTCCATCTTGTCCGCCACAGTCCTGACCGCCAATGGATTACTGCTGCGCTATGTCCACTGTGCTGATTTGTGGGTCGTATTAGGGGGCGTGGACTTGTTCTGCCGTGGCAGTGTGGGTGGTGGCTCTGCATCTCTGCCACCGTCATTTGGCCTGATGGTATCAGTTTTGTGGCTGTGTTCTGGCGATTTTGTTTTTATGTGTCGTAAATGGGAGGGTGGATTCACGCCGCCAGTGCTGTCTTTTTGCGGCAACCAGCACGGCAGTCTTCGTGACAGACCACCAATGTCATAATGAGGGCCAATGTCTCCGGCTCAAAACAGAGCCGGTGGCAATGGTGTTGTGTGTAGGGTGGCCAGGGGGGCCCTGCACTGCCCATCCCAAGTGCAAGGGCAGTGCAGGGGCCCTCCTGGGGTCCCCTGCACCGCATCTCCCCCATGTAATCACCAGCAGAGAAGGGACTCGTAATCCCCAGGCAGGTTAGGACTGCCAGCCCCTCCTGTGGAGGAAATTGGCAATGCTGGTGGTCCGCCACAGTCATAATGAGACACATTGGTAGCAGTCTGACTGCCCCTACGGCCCTAGCAGTCTTAAGACCGCCAGTGTCGTAATCAGGCACTTAGGGGGTCATTCCGACGGGGACCACGGAAGCACCACCAACAGGCTGGCGGTGCTTCCCAGCCCATTCTGACCGCGGCGGTAAAGCCGCGGTCAGAAAAGGGAATCCGGCGGTTTCCCGCCGGATTTCCCCTGCATGGGCTGAATCTGAATCTTGCAGCGCCGCCATGGAGGTTCCGACCCCCTTCCCGCCATCCTGTTTCTGGCGGTTTTTACCGCCAGGAACAGGATGGCGGGAACGGGTGTCGTGGGGCCCCTGGGGGCCCCTGCACTGCCCATGCCACTGGCATGGGCAGTGCAGGGGCCCCCTAACAGGGCCCCACCACGATTTTGACTGTCTGCTTAGCAGACAGTGAAAATCGCGACGGGTGCAACTGCACCCGTCGCACCCCTGCAACTCCGCCGGCTCCATTCGGAGCCGGCTTCATTGTTGCAGGGTCTTTCCCGCTGGGCCGGCGGGCGCTCTTTTGGCGGTCGCCCGCCGGCCCAGCGGGAAAGCCAGAATGGCCTCCGCGGTCTTCTGACCGCGGAGCGGCCAAATGGCGGTCACCGCATGGCGGGCGGCTACCGCCGCCCGCCGCGGTCAGAATGACCGCCTTAATGTCCTCCACACTAAAATTGTAGAATTATGACATTGCTTTAAAATTTTAATTTCAGTATAAAAAGAACTGTTACTGATGATCATTCTTCACATCTATTCAAATCCATTTTTACAGCAAGTCTAAAACAAGTAGGACTTTTCAGTAGCTCATGTGCTCAAGAGCTTTTGGGTTATGAAAAGGAATGCTGACACTCTTTTTACAATTGTATTCTTGCCATTGAATCACAAAATATCAAGTTGCATTATGCATTTTCAATGCCGGCAAGAGGCTGAAAAAATCCAGTTTTATACAGGTAACTCTAGAGCGTCAGGATACAGAAGAATAATGCACAATTGTCTCTGAAACACACAAAAATGGATAAAATTTAGAAGCCTTTATTTATGATAAAAATAAAGATACCACTTATCTATCCTAAGGAACCCAACGCTCCTTTTGTGACCTGGCCACATTATCTACTCTCTCATCATCAGTGGCGACTTGTACCATTTGAAAGTGGTGGGGCATGTGAAGTGCCCCACCACTGCACAATAAAATAACATAAAACACCCCCTCCCTCCAAAACCTCAAAGTAAACCACCCATCCCTCCAAAAGCCCAAATAACACCATAGCACTAGCTATAACATAAACACAACCACTACACTTACATGAATTACACACTTACATGCATTACATACACATTACACACTTAAAATAAAAAACTGCACTTACCCAGGGGCTACCCATCCTCCTCCGTGTTCTTCTGCTCTCCGATAGAGGAATTGTTCCCATAACCAATCCAGATGCTGCTCTTATGCTGCTGACCAGCATGAGAGCAGTGCCTGGATTGGGTGAAGCGGAATGGCTAGATGCTCCTTCAGGCCCTAGAGGCCTGTGCTTGGTCTCCTCCCAGCTGTCCTAAGACAGCTGAATGAAGAGCTTCAAAGTGCGCATGTCACTTTGGCCAATGCAAAACAGCCGGTCAAAGTTACATGTCACTGTGGAGCATCCAGTCAAGGCACTGCTCCAGTCCTCTGTTGCCGGCAGCAGAGGACATGCCTAGCATGCCTTTGGGCTCATGCTCACTGTACAGGCAAAAATAAAATGGCAATGAAATCTTTTTGTTGCCATCTTATTTTTGCCTGCACGGCTCGCAGCGCGTGGTGGTGGAATGCTCCCCAGCCCTCGAGAAGAAACCGCTGCTGCTCTTCACCGCCTTCAAATACAGTCAGCATTTCAGACGTCATCCTGATCTTAAAACTGCTGTTCATCACGCACAAGTCAGGATGGTGACAAAGAATATTCTTTCCTCATCTGCTGCCTTTGAGGGATAGTCCCTCATCTTTAAACACAATACCAAATCGCCCGTTCTATTAGTGGTGAGCTAAACGTTGATTATGGAAATGTGCCTCGTGGAGGCCTTCTGGAAATAACTCTGTCAATGCTCTATGTGAAAGCACAAATCTTTGCGGACCACTTATTCTCACGGTGAAAGCCTCTGGTCACATCCGTCCAGTTTTAAAATTGCTATAGCTGAAAATCACTGAAAAAATAAATTGAATTAAAAAAAATGTGTATGGTCCTATATTTGTTTGAAATCACAAATGTTTAAATTGTATAATATGCATATTTTTGTAGAAATTAGATAACATTACTTGTATTATGGGAAATGACCTTAGTTGCTACACTAAAGGATAATTTCATGCAAGAGTATATCTTGGATAAAAAAGGAAAACAATATACTCATTGAGTAGAAAATGTCTTTGGGCTGCAGTATTTCCCTTTCTCTCAACACCTTTTCTGCTCAGCACAGGAAATAATTGTGTGGAGTCACCAGAGAAAGTAGGAATGCTATGAAGGAAAAGGCAAGGGAAGGAGATAAGGGTCAGTCTCGTTTGGTATTGTGACAGCACTTTGCATACCCATATAAAAAAAACAAAATTAGTAATCATTATAATAAAGCTTGTGCAAAACCTTTTCTTGAAAACATAAGGAAACAAAATGAACATGTATGATGTACACTTAAATTACATAAATATGCAGGTGAACCTTTAAAATTTGCATTCTGTGGATTTGTTCCTTCAGAGACATTTTGTAATATTATGTAGTTTGCAATCTTGTGTGTGGGAGAACAGGTGACATTTGTTTTTAGAAATTGCAGGAGGAGCTCCAGATAAAAGCACATATTTAAATAAACATTCAAACAGTAAGATCAGAGAAGTAAAGTGACGTAAAAGTGTGATCTGGTGAAAAGCATACTACATACCAGTGATTTAACACAAAATGATGAGACCCCCATGCAAAATATGAAAAGTGACCCTGTTAGCACGTCAGACCTAATAAGTGAACTTATAAGGGAGACGCGAATAGGCAGATGGACCTTTTGACTGTGCTTCAAGTTTTAGATATAGATATAGAAATAGATATAGCAAACAGTATCATAGTCAGTACACCTCTCCTCGGCTTAGATCAGCAAGCTAAGATAGTCTTTGTCATCGGGGCATCAGTTTGGTCAGCTAGGCATCAGGATTCAGCATCAAAGTTCAGAAAATTCAAAGTCTCTTTAAGCAGTAAAGTTAAGCCCATCTCTTCTTAGGACGACCAAGAAAAAATGGCCTAAGCTCTCAAGAAGAAGGGGGAGAATGGCGCATCTCCTCTTACTGCAGTCCGGCTAAGTTAGATTTCCCAAAACTACTTCCCATGGCCCCATTGGTCAGGGGGTCTCTTGTTTACATTTATTCCAATGAAAATAAAACTTCAAATCTATAATTCTACTAATACATGGTTCACGTCGATGATTGGCTCCTCACTTCCTGTTCCCACTGCGTGGCTTGTCAGGTATCAATTTTGTTGCAACTTATACTCCAGTCAGTACATTCATTGTCTTTTCCTGGGAAGGTCAGTTTTGCACACATTATATTAACATTGTTACACCGACAAATACATCATCTCCTAGAAATCCGTTCTCATGAGAAAGACATTTAGCTACGAGCACTTGGTCAGCACAGTGGAAAATGACAATTTAATTCTCTAAACATTCATTTTATAAGTTGGTTAAGAAATGCAGCTTGACATGAGACCAAGCAACTAGGCCAAGACCTCGCTAAGTTAAGTCCTATGAATAATACACCTACTACACAATGCATAACCCTTAATATGATGTATTACTACATTAATCAAACATAAACTCAACATTTCATATTAATAAGCTATGAATAAGTACACTTTGTGAATATTGGCGGCCACTCAGGTGGGCGCCAATGTTCAAATGCCTGCATTATTTTTCTCTAAATTAATTCATTTTCTATGCAGATTCAACACTCAGAATACATTAAAAATCATTAGTGAATTCAGCGTTAATGATCCCTAATCTGATGACTAAATATGTCATCACACTAAATCCTCCCAGACAAATGTTTACATCAATTGAAATTCAGTCATTTCTAGCACTTCAAATCTTTGTTCCTGGTTCAAGTTTCTTCCTAGAAAATGTCCTCCATTCTCTGATTATTTTCCAATTTCTTCAATTTGATCCTCCGACACAATTTACATATTCCCCATGATCCAATTATGCAAAGCACAAAAATCAATATCCCTTGTAATACTTTCAGTAGTATCCCTTTCCCAATGCTGCTGAACCAATTTCCCACTGAAGCAAATCTGTTGCCAACTTTCTCTCAAACACATGGGGCCATATTTATACTTTTTGACGCAAAACTGCGCTAACGCAGTTTTGCGTCAAAAAAATTAGCGCCGGCTAACGCCATTCTGAAGCACCATTCGGGCGCCGTATTTAATCAATGACGTTAGCCGGCGTTAGCCACCGGCGCTGCCTGGTGTGCGTGTAAAAAAACGACGTACACCAGGCAGCGCCGGCATTGGGGGATATGGGGCTTGGGCGTCAAGAAATGGGGCAAGTCAGGTTGAGGCAATTTTTTCGCCTCAACCCGATTTGCGCCATTTTTTTCAACTCCCAACCCCCATAGAAATGACTCCTGTCTTAGCAAAGACAGGAGTCATGCCCCCTTGCCCAATGGCCATGCCCAGGGGACTTATGTCCCCTGGGCATGGTCATTGGGCATAGTGGCATGTAGGGGGGCACAAATCAGGCCCCCCTATGCCACAAAAAAAAATGAAAAAAAACACTTACCTGAACTTACCTTGATGTCCCTGGGATGGGTCCCTCCAGCCTTGGGTGTCCTCCTGGGGTGGGCAAGGGGGGGTGTCCCAGGGGGCATGGGAGGGCTCCTCTGGGCTCCTTCAGAGCCCACAGGTCCCTTAACGCCTGCCTTTTGCAGGCACGAAAAAACGGCGCAAAAGCGGCCGTACGTCATTTGTTTTGACACGCCCACTCCCGGGCGTGAATTTTGCCTGGGAGTATAAATCCGACCACATGCCTCGGAGTCGATTTTTTAGACGTGAACGCCTACCTTGCATCTCATTAACGCAAAGCAGGTGTCCACGCTAAAAAATGACGCAAACTCCATGGACTTTGGCGCTAGACGCGTCTAACGCCAAAGTATAAATATGGAGTTAGTTTTGCGTCGAAATTGCGTAAAAAATAACGCAATTCCGGCGCAAACGGAGTATAAATATGCCCCATGGTTCTTTCAATTCTTTCAAATCAGCACTTTCATTTGTCAGATTAGTAGGTAAGCTTCTAATTTCTTTACTATTATCAGGAATAAATGAA
The DNA here is from genome assembly GCF_031143425.1 of Pleurodeles waltl. Lineage (NCBI taxonomy): Eukaryota > Metazoa > Chordata > Amphibia > Caudata > Salamandridae > Pleurodeles > Pleurodeles waltl. Next base: position 250,121,686 of record NC_090443.1, read on the forward strand.
CAACAATACCTAGAATTAAGCATTTTAGAAACTCCGCCATCCTTTGCTAAAAGAATGTCTAACGCAAGGCAGTACTGAAGAGTCATAGCTCTTTCCGCAGCTAATTCTGTATCTACCAGGATCATAGCTCCTGAAAAGATTGTCAGCATGTTATCCACAAAAGTAGACAACTTCTGAATCTTTATTGAGTTCAGAACAACTCCTACTGAAGGAATTATTGCTCCAAATATATCTCCCACTATTCTAGAAGGAGACTCTCTCCTATCTCTCTCTGTCACTTTCAGAAATTTCTTTAAGTCATCTAGTTGGTAAATCTTTGGGAAAACTATCCCCAAATAACATGTGCCATACCATCCTCTTGGAAGACAGTAATCAGCATTAGGTCCACAAATATAATATATACCTGGAATCACTGGTTCCTGTCCATTCATCTTAAAATGTCCATTTACTCTGTAACAAAAACACATGTCTACATTCACTCGTTCCCACAAATAAAGTGTCAGTTTGAGATTTAGGTCTATATACACAAAGCTTTCCTATGTGTTGTGCATCTAAAGTTAATTTCCCTTGTGTTTTTATTGCACTGCAAGCAAAATCGTTTTTATAAGCCCTTTTCTATCTTCTCCTTCAATGTGTTTCTCCTGTCATCTTTGTGATCTAAGAAGCTCTTTTCTAAAGGTGTAAGCAAGCATGTCAGGTTATGTCTGTGCGCATAAGCTCAAAGAAACCTCTCACTAATACTATGTAATTGTCCTTAGCTATTCTACTCAGGTATCTAATTATGGGGACAAACAAAAACTCCACATCGTGGTTGGAGTAGAAATATTCAATGCACTCCTGGTTATAGACTCTTGTTAACAACAGACTACAACTCATCCCGTAAGTAAGAGGCAAAATATGATAGGTAACCACTTCTTTCACTGATAAAGGAAACTGCGTACACCTAAAACTATTTTTCGCATCCATCCTCCCAACATACTCACTCAAAAAGCAATAGAAAACATTAGAAGAAAGTTCCCCTTGCACATTACCTACGTGAAGATATTTCTCATCTAACCTAAACTTCTCTATTGCTGTTAGTGCAGTAGTTGTCTCTAAAACTGAAGTATGGGTGGCTTTACTCTAATCAAGAAGAGTTATAACCACAATCAATATCACAAACAATATCACAGACACAATTGCCAAACTAATACTCATGTACTTACACCAAAAAAAAAAATCTTCAATATTCTTTCTGCACGTATTTACAGCTTTAAGTCTCACTTCCAGGATCCTTTTGTCAAAATCGGTTTAGCAGCTTTTCAAATCAGGTTATCTTTGTCAAATCAAGTTTCAAAAGTATTTTTTTCTGATTACTTTCAACAGTCTCTTTTCTTTGTATTTTTTTCAAATTGTTTCAACATTTCAGTTCTTTAGCTTCCTTCAAGTACCAAAATATTGACCTGGAATGTCTTGATCAAAACAAAAAGACAAACATTCTCTTTGCATTCACTTGTCATTGCATATGCCCATTCAGGACCTGCGTACCTTTGACTTGCTATTCTCTTTCTTTTCAACTTTCGATCTCCATTCAATTCTCCTTCACTCAGATCTTCTCTCCTTGTCCTGTCAAATTCTTCCTCTGTTGTTGTCACAACAATTGCTGCCTTTCCCTTTGCTTGTGACTCTGGCCACTTATCTCCTTTCCTTTCAGTGGACCCTTTCTTCTTGCTCTGCAGGATTTTCTCTTGATGGACCAGCAACTGGTTCAAGAGGAATCAGAGCACATTGGCTTTGATCTGCCTCAACTCCTTCCCCCTTGAAGTCTGGCGTTTGCTCTGTTTGTCTCTCAAATTTGTCTATTTCTGGGAGAGCCCTCCTCTGACTGTACTCCCCTGCTGTTTCAATTGAGATTGGCTCAATGTCACCCTCTTGGTGGTCTTCTCCTTCAACTCTCACAGGAGTGACTGAACCATCCTCAACTTGCTACAATCCCGTTTCAGCTCCTCTTTCTTCTCCTTCCGACTCTGTGGTTTGTCTGGCCATTGTTGGTACTCTCAACAACTCCTCTTCATCATCCAAAGGACATGCCACATTTTTCATGTGGCTTGCGTGGATCCAGTTCGGAATTCCAGCGCACTTCAAAGCTGTGGTAGTAACCAGAACTACCTAGAACAGGCCTTTCTACCGTGGCTCCAAACACGTCTTCCTCATGTGTTTCTGGACCACAACCCAGTCACCGGCTCTCAGGTTGTATCCTGGGTCATGGATTGGTAGCAGTGTGGTGGCTTCCACCTGCTAAGAGAAAGAGCGTACCACATCAGCCAGACCTTTGCAGTAGTCCAACACCATATCATCTGTAATGCTCACAAGCGCATTTGCAGGAACTGCTGGCAACTACATTGCTCTGCCACTGAGGATTTCGCACAGTGACAATCCTGTCTTCCTGTCAGGTGTGTTTCTCATTGTCATCAGAACTAAGGGTAGTGCGTCAGGCCATTTCAAATTCGTGGACACAGGCATTTTCGCCACTCTTGATTTCTAGGTACCATTCGTCTGTTCCACTAGTCCTGATGCTTCAGGGCGGTAACTACAGTGCAACATCTGCTCAATGTTCAATGCTGCACACAGTAATTTAATTACTTCATTATTGAAGTGACTTAACCTATCTGATTCTAAAGAGATATGAAACCCAAAATATGGTATCAGTTCCCTAAGCAATAATTTTGCTACTGTGAGGCTGGCATTTCTTCGTGTAGGGTATGGTTCAATCCAGTGACTAAAGATGCAAACAATCACCAACACATATCTCAAACCTCCACACACAGGCATCTCATTAAAATAAATGATGCAATGATGGCAAACTGCTTCAGCAACTTGTCTAAACCTTGGGTTGAACCAATTCTGCTTGAACAACTGAATCATGGCATCCCTCCCAACATGTGCCTGACCATGATAATACCTAGCCATTTGAGATGACAGACTATTTGGAAAGACCAATTGACCCTCTTCAGAAACCCACAATTCATCCAGTTGCTGTACACATTTCATTTTGCTTCATGAACGTTTCTCCTCCCTGTAAACATTATTCTATAATGTTCTCAATTTTTCCAATGTATCTACTACATGCAATGTAAAACTTGGACATGTTTCATCTTCTTCCGGTAACAATTCCCATTTATCTTTGAACGATGTACAGTTCAATGCGCAAATCCTCGTGACTTGATCCGCATATCCATTTCCCATTGAAACAAAATCTTGCGATTTCAGGAATGCACTGCATTTCACGATGGCAATCTTTTCAGGCATTTGAATAGCTTGCAACAGTTCTTTAAATCTCTTACCATTTCTCACTGGTGACCCAAAAGAGGTCATGAAATCACTCTGCAACCACAACTGGCCAAAATCATGAACTATTCCAAATCCATACTGGCTATCCGTACAAATGGTAACTTTAAGCTTAGCAGAAACATGGCATGCTCTAGTAAGGGCTACCAGTTCTGCTACTTGTGCAGAGTATACTCCTCAAAGCCAAGACACTTCCAGTATACCGGAAATCGTGCACACAGCATATCCTGCTCTCAGTACTCCTGTATTGTCTTTTAGACAGGAACCATCAACAAAGATAATTTGGTCATTTTCTTCCAATCGGGTGTCTCTAATATCAGGTGTCGGTTTTGTGCAGAAATCAGTTACTTCAAGACAATCATGCTCAATGTCTTCCACTTTTTCAATTTACACATTTTCAGTTGGGAATAAGGTTGCCAGGTTAAGCACTGTACATCTTTTCAATGACACATTTGGTGACCCTAAAATACTTGTCTCATAAAAATATGCTACTGGCCGGTTTACACCTCCACGGACCTGCGTCAAGACAGACAAAGAACATGCATCACGTTCATGACAAAACAATGTGAAAGACCTTGTGTAGTCAGGCATCCCCAAAGCCGGAGCTTTACACAGACTCTCTCTCAAACCAGAAAACGCTTTCATGTAAGCCTGATCAAGCACTAGGGGATCTGTGACCTCCTTATTGGTCAGCTTCTGCAAGAGCTTGGAAATGACTGAAACATTGGGAATCCATTGGTGACAGTAGCCTACCATCCCCCAAAACATCCTGACATCTGTTTGTGTGGCTGGGGAACTCATCTCCAATATGGTTGTGACCCTTTCTCTGGATAATTTCCTGGATCATTTCTTAATCTGGTGACCCAAATATTTCACTTTTTTCTGAGAGTACTGCAATTTCAGTGGTGGCGCTATATGACCATTCTTTCCCAAATGGTTCAATAAGGCAATCATGTCATATTTGCACTCTTCCTTCATTTTGGGTGCGATCAATGAGTCATCAATGTACTGTAACAATGTCGATTGGAAAGGCAATTCCAACGACTCCAGATTTTTTTCAAGATTTGATTGAATATGGAGGGTGACTCTGAAAACCCTTGAGGAATTCTAAACCAAGAATAAACTTGGTCCAAAAATTTGAAAAAAAAGCGAAATTGGCTATCCTCTTGAAGAGGCACAGAAAAGAAAGCTTGTGACAAGTTTATGACGGTAAACCATTCAGCATCACATAGACTCTGAAACATTATCACAGCTGGATTTGGCACCTCGTGGCAACATTTGATCACAATGTGATTTATTTTTCTCAAGTCCTAAACAATTCAAACTTTTCAACAGGGCTTTTTCAATCCCATTATCGGTGAATTACATGGGCTCCTCAACACTTCCTTCAAAACCCCTTGGTTTACACATTCTGAAATTATGTGAGTAACCTTTATAAGGATGTCTTGTGGCATGTGGTACTGGGAAATCCGGGGAAAAATTGCATTTGGCTTTACAAGAACTCTAACTGGTTCAACTCCCTTTTTAAGGCCAATCTCTTTCCCTGTCAGACCCACAATTTTTTTTCAACAGTTCCCTGTAAGCCAGAAGGAAGTTCCTCCACTGTGAATACTGGAATTCAGGGGGTATGCCTCATTTATAGTCTCACACTCTGTTTTTGGAGCTGGGTATCCACATCATCACTGTTTGTCTGTATCTCGATTCCGTCATTTGAACAAGTAATCGAGCACCTGGTTTTACACAGCAAGTCTCAGTAGGGATACCGGATTTGAATCACAGACTACAAATTTGTGCAATCCTTGAAAGTTGCCAATTTTAACCTACACCAGTTCTGTGATTGGGTTGGTCAAATACTGATTCACTACTCCTATAATCTGGACTGTCTATCCTGAAGGGGGAAAATTTGGGACTTCTGCAGTTCTTACTGTAGAGCCTGTAGCTCCTGTGTCAACCAAGAATGAAACTCTGTGACCCATGACTTTTCCCTTCACATAGCGACCTTTCTGATCTACTTCTAAAGAAGCTGCAAGCACACATTCCTCTTCATCCGAACTCTCGCTCACCCAATCATCGTTTATTCCATTCTCACTGTGTAACGGGAATTGATGCACTGTGTTATCACTTTGGTTAGATCTCTGACCTGTGACCTGTTGAGTAAACATCACCTGCTGCTGTTCCATTGGGGCTTGAGGTATTTGAATTTGCTGTCTAGGTACCATTTGAACCTTTTGTTGCATTGGCTGCAACTGTGTCATCTGTACACGTGGCATTTGCACCTGCTGCATGGGTTGAACATTTTGCATTTGATTCACATTATTCTGAAAATTTGGATTATGACCTCTCATTCTCTGTCCTCTCATGTTTTGGAATGAATTGATGTCGCCTGTTTGCTGAATGACATCTTCCTGCACCATTTTCGGACACTCCCACTTCCAATGTCCGACCGCTCTGCAAGAGTGACAAGGCAACAATCTATTCATTCCTTGCACAACATTCTGAACCACTACAGTACCCAAATCGGCACCACAGTTTACATTTCCTCCACGACCTCTGATTCTGAAATACCACATTTCCCTGCTGCTACAATAGTTGTTGTGGAAAATGTCCTTGCATCCCTGTTTGTGCTGCTTTAATCTGCATCACCATCGTCTTTTATTCAAGCTTTCTCTGCTTCAACTCAATCTCGTCACCACAGTACTCTGCATATTGCAATACCTCATCAATCGGCTTTTCATGCCAGCAAATCAAATGACTCTTAATTATCTAGCAAATTTCAGGTCTCGTTCCTTCCACAAATCTGAATACAAAATGGATCATGTCTTTCGGCTCAATTGTTTCTGTACCACTGTAATGCTTAAACCCCTGCAACAATCGCTCATAATACGCATCTATCGACTCCTTAGCTTCCTGAGCTGTCCTGTCTATTCTCTGCCAGTCAATGTTTTTGAGCAAAATTATCATTTTTAAGAATTCAATCACTTTTTAATAATATTTCATGACCTCAGGAGATGACACACCTGTAACCTGATCTCTCTCTGGTTCCTTTGTCGGCCAATCTATACTCCTCTTGCACTCCATCCACAAATCAGCTGGAACCACTATCTCTAATAGAGTGTTCAAGTCCAACCACAGGCATTTTGAAAGTTTCATAAACCTGTCTGTCTGCTGGTACCATTCTACCGGATTCTCTCTCAACCTGGGATAGTCATTTGTAAAAGACAGAATGTCACTTCTGCTCCAAGAGACATGGACACATTTTTCTCCTGGAATATGTCTCTCTGGTAAAATGTTCACTGAATCCTTACTTTGCTGCACGTTTGCAGTAAGCTCTGAAGAATCCCTTTTCCCTTCATCTCTCTTCTTTATCCATCTGCCTTCCCACTTGTCTAATGCTCCCCATGTCTGGACATTTTGGATTAACTCCCTAAGGTGTCCCGATATGTTAAGATATGCCACTTTAAAAAAAGACTAGTCAATTCTGATTATCTGGCCATGTCGTAAACAATATGTTGGGGCAGCCAAAACAGGATTCATGGTCCCTGCATCATGAAAAGATATCAAAAATATGTAGGAGGCAAAGTGAGTGCACCCTATCCCGAGGAGCATGTCGTAGGATCCCAAAGCGACGCCCCCTGGATTGCCTGGCCAGGTCATTGACAACATGTTGTGGTAGCCATTACAGGACTCAGGGATATGGTCCTCGTTGAAATGCATTGTTGTGAATACAAGATTTTGAGGGTCACAAAAAAGGAGCACATAGAAAGAGTGATGACATTTTAGTCACATTATATATCATATGTTGGAGGTAGCATACTAGGTTTAGGGACGATGATGTGTTCTAAGATGGTTTACCCTGTGAAAAATGTTGACTCTTTGCTGGGATTTGATGAACCATGTGTGACAAAAATGTCTTTCATGATTTTCTCATAGAAGGTAGGATAGGTGCTCTAGCAGCTAACATGGCAACATATTTTCTATAAGGTCATGCTGTTTCCTCAGGCATGTGTGGGAACAAAGGTCCATATTTATACTTTTTGACGCAAATCAGCGCTAGGGCAGATTTGCGTCAAAAAGTTTACCGCCAGCTAACGCCAATCCAACGCCAGCCGGGCGCTTTATTTATGGAATGACGTTAGCCGTCGCTGTGGCCTGGTTAGTGTAAATATAAATGATGGTAACCGGGCAGCGGAGGTGAAGGGAAGACTGGGGGTTGTGTGCCAAAGAATAGTGCAAGTCAGGTTAGAGTAAAAAATATTGGCTCTAACCTGACTTGTGCCATTTTTTGGTGCACAACCCCCATGGAAATGACTCCTGTCTTAGCAAAGATAGGAGTCATGCCCCCCTGCCCAATGGCCTTGCCCAGGGGACTTCTGTCCCCTGGGTATGGCCATTGGGCACGGTGACATGTAAGGGGGCCCAAGTTAGACCCCCCTATGCCACTTTAAAAAATATATATATATATACTTATCTGCACTTACCTGCACTCACCATGAAGGGGTCCCCCCATCCATGGGTGTCCACCAGGGGTGGGCTAGGGTGGCATGGGGTGCCCTGGGAGCATGAAAGGGCACCTGTGGACTGCTACCATGGTCTCCCACCATGGAAATGAGCCCACAGGTCCCTCAGCGCCTGCCCTGACCCAGTTGTTAAAAAACAGTGCAAATCCGTCTGGGCGCCTTGTTTTAAGGCCCGCCTCCTCCTGTACGTCATTTTGAGCCCAGAGGATAAATAAGGCGCACTTGCCTTAGAGTAATTTTTTGCACGGAAATGCCTACCTTGCATGTCATTATTTCAAGGTAGGTTTTCACGTACAAAAAATGACTCAAACTCCATAACTGGGGGTATAGCGCCAAAGTATAAATATGGAGTTAAGTTTGCGCCTAATTTGCATTACAAAAATGACTCAAATCCGGCGCAAACAGAGTATGAATAGGGGCCAAAGTCTGTTATTCTGAGTAAGATATGTACTTCCATCAGCAGCATTTCAGTTGATTCCCCTGTGCTCTAATATACCTTCCCATAGTCTTTCAATTAACAACTAGAGATCTAACCTTCTGTATTCCTGACACAACTGTGCACCTCCAAAATCCATCTTGGTAGAATCAAAGCTGTAAATCTTGAATCATTTTCTTTAGAAATTATCAAAATGAAGGGGTTGTTTTCTTATAGAAAAATATGGTTAGCATGCTGGAAATCAATAAAGCATTCTGACATGCAGAGTCAAGCATGTACTTCTATCATCAGAAGATGTCTGTCAGTTAACTCCCTAGTATTCAACTGTAGTGTCACAACACATTTCTAATGAATAACTAGAGCACTGATGTAAGAAATAGGATATTGGCTGAGGAGTGTGGAAGCCCTATTCATGCAACAACCACAAAATGCACTACAGTAACCTGTGCTTAACCCTATATTATCTTGGCACAAAGTAGTCAAACTTAACCCAGAGGTAAAGTGTAAAGTCTTTTTTGCAGTAAGCAAACAGTATTAACCCCTTCGCTGCCAGGCCTTTTCCCCTTCAGGTGCCAGGCCTTTTTTTGGCTATTTGGAGCAGTTCGTGCTTAGGCCCTCATAAGTTTTTGACCGCAAAACTACCCACGGCAAATGTGCATCCTTTTTTTCCAACATCCTAGGGATTCTAGAGGTACCCAGAGATTGTGGGATCCCCTGGAGGAGACCAAGAAATTAGCCAAAATACAACAACAAATTCATTTTAGAACAAAAAAGGAAAAAAGGGCTGCAGAAGAAGGCTTATGTTTTTTTTCCCTGAAAATGGCATCAACAAAGCATTTGTTGTGCTAAAATCACCATCTTCCCAGCTTTTAGGAACAGGCAGACTTGAATCAGAAAACAAAATTTTTCAACACAATTTTGGCATTTTATTGGGACACACCCCATTTTTACTATATGTTGTGCTTTTAGCCTCCTTCTAGTTAGTGACTGAAATGGGTATGAAACCAATGCTGAATCCCAGAAAGCAAAACATTTCTAAAAAGTAGACAATATTCTGAATGCAGCAAGGGGTAATTTGTGTAGATCCTACAAGGTTTTCCTACAGAAAATAACAGCTGAAATAAAAATATATTGACATTGCAGTGAAAAAAACAGCCATTTTTCTCCATGTTTTACTCTGTAACTTTTTCGTACGATGTCAGATTTTTTAAAACAATTTACCGTTCTGTCTGATGGAATTTTCTGGTTGCGTGTATATATGGGGCTTGTATTTTCATTAAGAACCCTAGGTACCCAGAGCCAATAAATGAGCTACACCCTGCAATGGGTTTTCAATGTATACAGGGTACACAGCAATTCATTTGGTGAAATATAAATAGTGAATAATAGGTATCAAGGAAACCTTTGTACTTCCAAAATGCGCATGATAAGGTGTTGAGAAGCAGGGGTTATTTGCACATCTATGAATTCCAGGGTGCCCATATTAGCATGTGAATTACAGGGCATTTCTCAAATAGACGTCTTTTTTTACTCACTGTCTTACATTTGGAAGGAAAAAATGTAGAGAAAGACAAGAGGCAATAACACTTGTTTTGCTCTTCTGTGTTCCCCCAAGTCTCCCGATAAAAACGGTACCTCACTTGTGTGGGTAGGCCTAATGCCTGCGACAGGAAACACAACATGGACACATCACATTTTTACATTGAAAACTGGCGTGTTTTTTGAAAAGTGCCTACCTGTGGACTTTGATCTCTAGCTCAGTCGGCACCTTGGTAAACCTACCAAACCTGTGCATTTTTTAAAACTAGACATGACAGGGAAATCCTGGATGTGGTGACTTGTGGGGCTCTCACCAGGTTCTGTTACCCAGAATCCTTTGCAAACCTCACAATTTGGCCCAAAAACACTTTTTCCTCAAATTTCGGTGACAGAAAAATCTGGAATCTGAGAGGAGCCACAAATTTCCTTCCACCCAGCGTTCCCCCAAGTCTCCCGTTAAAAATGGTGCCTCACTTGTGTGGGTAGGCTTAGTTCCCACAAAAGGAAATGCCCCAAAACTCTATGTGTACACATCAAAATTATCAAATACAAAACTAACTGGGTTTTTTGGAGGGGAGGGGGCACCTGCATTTTTGGTCCTGGGCTCAGCAGCCATCCAGGGAAGCCTACCAAACCCAAACATTTCTGAAAACTAGACACCCGAGGGAGTCCAAGGAGGTGTGACTTGCATGGATCCCCAAGTGTTTTCTTAGCCTGAAACCTCAGCAAGCCACAAATTTAGCTAAGAAATCTAATTTTTCCCACATTTTTGTGTGGAATCACCGCACCGACACAAATTTTCTTACCACCCAACGTTCCCCTCAGTCTCCTGGTAAAAATAATACCTCACTTGTGTAGGTGGGCCAAGTGCCTGTGACAACGAAGAGACAAAAACATGTCGAAATTGAGGGGGAACCAAAGCGGGTCCAAAAGGGCAGTTTGAAAATGTGGCTAAAAAAAAACTTTTTCCTCACATGTTGGTGACAGAATCTGAGAGGAGCCACAAATTTCCATCCACCCACCATTCCCCCAAGTCTCAGATAAAAATGATACCTCACCTGTGTCGGTAGACCTAGTGCCCAAGACAGGAAATGCCCCAAAACACAACGTGGACACACCATGGGGCATATTTCTACTCTGTTTGCGCGGAATGTGCGTCAAAGATTTTGACGCACATTCAGCGCAAACCGTGCACCATATTTAAACTTTGACGCTCGAGCCCGCAAGCGCCAAAATTCCGCCGTGTGCTTATTTTCTGGATGTGGGAAACCGCCTTGTGTTAACGACATGCAAGGTGGGCGTTCCCGTCCAAAAAATGACTTAAACTTCCGTGCGCCACATCAGCTTCCCCAACACACAGCAGAAGCAGAAGCAGCAGGAGACAAAACAGGGGTTTTACCAAATTAATGGCTTCCCACACGTCCTTGGCGCCATTGACTGCACACATGTCTGGATTGTCAGTCAGTCAGTCAGTTAGAGTACTTTATTTGGCAATTGCCATAAAAGTGCATACAAAAGACACATATTACGAATCTATAAATATTATAAGACTCAATAAAAACTGTAAAACAGATTTTAAAAGCACTGTGTAAACATCCGGTCTGAATCCCCTTGGCATGTAATAAATAAGTATACTAAAACATGATTACAAATCGCAAAACACAGGTTTACAAATATTGTCTCAAAATAGAAATCTCTCACAAACATATAAGGATTAAAATAAAATAGACCTTTTCCTAATACTTAGAGAAGCTGTAACAAAATTTAGTACATAGTAACAGGTTTGAATATCTGACAGTCTCTGAAAATATAATAAAGCTTCCTTATAATGGATAGGTCTAAGATGACATAAAATGGGTAAGATAAAAGTCTATCTAGAAGCAGCATATAAGGAGCAAAAGAGAAAAAAATGTAAAGTGCTCTGCTTTGACTTAGAATCACAGGGGCAGGGTGGTAGGTCCTTTTTCCAGATACATGGTTCGGGAAAGGCTACCTTAAAATGAATCAGATTAAGTAAAAAAAAAGTTAAGAGAAAGGATTTTTTAGAACTTGAAAACCAGATCAAATAAGGTTCAAGACTTGGAACAGTTATAATCCGGGTATATGAATCAAAAGATTTCAAATTCAGGGAGCTATAAAATCTCAACTCTGATATGTGCTCACAATAAATTGTCTTCAGGACAGACCTAGAGTTTATGGTTAACAGATGGGGTTCCTCGAACATATACCTAAGCCCTAGCTTCTCAAAGGAGTTTTGTAGAAACACAAGCCAGGGAATCCTATTTGAATTGTCCTATTGTAGGCAATCATTGATGCAATCTTGAACAAGTTTTGCCGCAGGATTCAGCCAGCATCTAATCCAGAGCAGTAGAGGAGCAATAGAGACCTTGTCCTCCAAAAAGCGTTGACCAGTTTCCTCATGGCTGTTGATGTTTGCTATACATTTTGGAACCGTCAGTAGTCTACGCAAGAATTTGTTTTCGACCCTTTGGAGAGAGGGTATTTTATTGTAGCCCCAAACTCCTGCCCCGTGTAAGACTGCTGCAGCACACTTGGAATTGTAAAGTGTTTTCATCTGTGCAAGGGGTCTGTGACCTAATTTACTGGTAAAGCGAAAAATCGCTTCATTGTTCCTAATCAACTGTTGGAACTTAAAATTAATGTGTGTCTTCCAGGACAGAGAGGAACTCATGTACATACCTAAATAACAGAAGTCTTTTACCTTGTTTAAAGTATATCCTCCCATAATGAATTGTTTAGACTCTGTATTACGTGGGCCACATGTCATAACATAAGTCTTAGGGCAGTTTACTTTCAAATCAAGGTTCGACATAAAATTATAAAATAGGTCCAAAAGTCCATGTCTGCATTGTGCCACCTACTGCAACTGAAGATCTATACTGTAACAGGAAGCACACACACTCCATCAATGTGCAGGCCATTGTCGATCACCAAGGTTTGATCACCAACATCGTGGCAAAGTATCCTGGGAGTGTACATGATTCATTCATCTTCCGTCACTGCACCATAATCAAAACTTCCAGGATCGATGATATGGAATGGCCTCCTTGTTAGTAAGTACAGAAACCCAGTTATGTACACACTGCACAGCAACCCTCTAGGACACACAACACATACACCACGACATCGACACGTGGACAGGAACACACTGGGTTGTGACACCGCTAGGCATGTTTGATATCCTCACCCAATGGGAGACTGGCAGTACATTTTGGAAGATTAATCTTTCAATATCACATCAATAACACTCAATCCAACACCCTTCAAACCAATACGTACTGTGTAAGGGGTGTGTAATGTGTTTTGCTGCAGGTCATACACCATGACACACATAGAATGATGATGACTCCAATGAAGGTCATGTGCAATCATTGAGGCTGTACCAATATTTCACATCACTCCTACTCTCACATTGCCCACTACCAAGAAGCAAGTGGACTGTGCGAAGAGCACATCTTGATGGGACAATATTGAAAGTGCACATTCCTACACATACGCATTGTGACAAATTAACACACACAAAACAGATGTACTGGCATACGGACCTTCTGAAACTCTAAATGACAATCTCACAACCAAGTTAGCCAGCTGAACTAGAACATGTTCAGTAGTATAGGTACACGTTAAAACCTAAGTCGACTTGGCAAGGGCAGAGAAATAGGTCTGCAGTGAACTTGTCACACATGTGAAATAAGTGCATAGTCAATTGTTAACACGTCAGTGCTCACAACGTACGGAGATGTTTTGCACATTGTCACCTTGCAAAATCTAAGGGTCTCACTGATGGTTAAATAATTCTATTGTATATGTGAAATTGTATGGGATGTCCAGGGTATATAGATGCAACTGTGTTACCACCACTGTCGAAATGATTCTGTGTATGGAAGTATCATGTCACCCTCAGTTAAGACACAGGGACACCTATTTCACAAGTCACAATGCAAGGGAGAACACACTGTACTGCAACTCTACAAAAATACTGCTGACATCCGGTCAACAGCCAAACACCTGTTCAGATAAGGAAACAACCCAATGCTGATGGTACATCCTAGAAGCTTAGGATTCCACACAATAACACAAACACCAATGAGTCTCAGACAACACAAGAGAACAACTGCCATGCAAAGTGATATTTATGGTGCAAGGTACATCAACGTGTTCTCACTCATTTTCTCTTTCAGCTGATCAGGGGTATGGGTCCCAGCCATGGATCATGACCCCATTTGCAAACCTGCAGCAGAGCGTGCCTATAATGAGGCACATAGGAGGACACGCACCATAGTCGAGAGGACCTTTGGCATCCTGAAGTCAAGATTCAGGTTCCTCGACATCACCGGAAGCAGCCTCCTATACTCACCTGAAATGGTGTGCAAAATAATTTTGACCTGTGCCATCCTGCACAACATATGTGTAAGAAGAAACATTCACCTATATGAACCCGAGCCACAAACGCCTGAAGAGGAGAAAGAGGAGGATGCTGTCCCTCAACATGAGGGGAACCATCCAAACACAGCTGCAGGTTTGCGTTGGAGAAAACATATTGTCCAAAATGTCTTTTAGCTCTACTCATCCATCACCACTGTCTTACCATATGTAAATAAACACCTATACTAATCACTATATCATGGTCTGGATAATCATTTTTGCATAACATTATCTCTAACTATCAGAATCAGAGTGTAGCCTCATGGAGCATTGCTGAAATACCGATTAGGACACAGAAAATTCCCAAACTAGTTTGATGCGTATGAATGTACAGCCACATTCACTCACAATGTAAATGACATATATCATTACATTTCACATTTGAAGTGCAATAGCAGAGGATCACACCTATTTCACACATACATGTTGGCAACATGGTTCATCGCAGCATATGGCACACAACTAAGACACCATCAGTCAATAAGGGAAAAACATGCCTCATACATGAGGCAGTGGATGTGCTATTGCATTGGTAACAGGAATGTACGACCAGACCCTTGACAGCAGTAAGTCTTACATCACCTATCTTTGCAAGGACTATGTGTGACAAGATTTCCATATAAGCAGCAAATTCATAGCACAAGTGCCCCAGGTATGACTACCATTGCTCACATGACAGCCCCTGCACATGGCAGCCCATGTCCTGAGTCCAGCCACACCCATGTTCCCTGTCTCAGCCCACCCTTCTTCAGAGGTCCCTGGAATGGGAATATGTGTCCACAGATAACCCCTTATCTACATACTCCCAGACTCACAATGGATATCCAGTGTGCTTCCCTCTTTAGTATGGTATGCCATAGTAATTGTACCTCTGTCTGCATGGACGTCAGGTTAAATAATGCACTGGCTTGTAGTCTGTAGGACATTTGAACATGCACTGCCCTTGCAGCTGCTTGGAACAGCATAGAAGCAGCCATTTTATCGATAACACTGTTAGGCATTGCCGTGCAAATCAGCTGTGTAACACAGCCCTTGGGTTAATGTGTTACATTCCAACACACAGGACAAACACAGTTTTCCATTTCAACTGTCTTGTTCCTCCTATGTCCAGTCTCAGTCAGACCACTGAGTATTTACCTTGTGAAATGTCTTGATCCTGATTGACCCTGCATCCTGTTAGCCTGATTGTCTCCTGTCTGTGCGTTACCCTAAAGGTTTCTTTTGGCTACATTTGTATCATAGTTGCTTTCCTAACCCTCACATTCCTCCTGGGGTATTTTGTCAGGTGGGTCTAAAATGCATACTCAAATACATTGTATAGCATAATCTGTTTATTTATCGTACCATTGTTGGGAACTTGTCTCCAAATACCCAAATCATGGAATATCCCTTGTCTTATGTATGCATGAGTGACAAATTGTGACAGTGTACCATGGATGTATGCATGGATTGGGTATGGTGCCTCGAGCACAACAAACAACGTCAGATAATGTGCATGAAATGTCTACACATGTTAGGACCCTGACAGTCCACACGCTGATTCACATTGCTCCCAACATATTGATGGGGCTTGTGTGGTGAATAGCTGTGAGATTAATCAGCACAGAGGCACTGATGTTCCCTGATGCAGTGGGAATTCTAGAGGCCAACCTGTGTACAAATGTTGTGAGGACACCTGCCGGTATAAGAATCTTGAGACAATAACTATGTCAGCACATCAAGGTTGCCCTGTTGACAGTCTCATAACACGTCTGCAGTGACAGGGTTGGACCATCCCCATGTGTGTTCTCAATTCATCATTGGCTTTCCTTCTATTAATCTGCGAAGGATACTTTGTAGATACAGGAAATGCCTCCACAGACCCATGACTAGACCTGCACGTAACTGTGACAACATAGACCCCAATAATTATAAATGCTAAACATTGGCCCACACACATGAACCAGACACCTCTGTGCATTTTACCACTGGAAATATGTGAACACGTGCTGCTTGGTCTGCTGATTCTCCACTGCCACAGGAGAGACATGGCTCAGTTATATGACTCCAACTGTGGCGTAACATTACAATTCTGTATTATATTTGGGACTCTGTGTCACAAACACGATACCCACATAGTATGATCCCATGCCTGACTCATGGTGGGTAAACAAACAAGTGCCTAGAAAGTAGTATCCAACATTCCAGGACATGTGATGGCTAAGTTTTGGAACATTGCCATGAACAACCGTCTGCTATCTATCCAGTGCATGCTTTGTCATTGGTGGTGCTTATGTTCCAAAAAACCTGGGAAGTGCACACAGGAGTTCTTGCTTTGTGTATGACTAACACATGTCCTCTCTCATTTCCACACTGACTTGCATCTGAGGGTTGGACACATTGACTCCACATGCATACAAGCAGATTTGCAAAAATGTATCCTGTGATGGTCACACAGTGGGTCAACAACAATAGTAGCAGCCAAATCACACACATTGACCCATAGGCATTGAGTTACTGTATTGAGTTGCGTCGCCTTGCTATCCTCTCTTGACGCAAAACATGCCCAAACTGGGTAATACATACTTGTATCCCACACGTTTGGCCATCTATTGCATCAGTGAAGAGTGAATATCCGGTACACCAAGTAGAGGATCATGGTCCGCAGTAGTATGATCTGTCACATGTGCCCATACACCATAATGCCCAATGTGGGTGCAATCATCTCTGTATTGTCACAACTATCATGTACCATTTCAAATTAGAAATGACCCAAACCCAGTTAATGACAGAAATTTTGACACATATGCATCAAAAAAAGACACACATGCGTCATAAAATGATTCATATGCGTCGAAATATGACGCACATTGCCATGAAACATCCATTGGCCCTGAGCGGTAATTCCCACACTGTACCCCCGGAAATTGGTTAAGTATGAAACATATTTAACAATATGGATGCGGGGTTATTTCTAATCATGTGAATTAAAAAAAATTACGCACAGACTGTAAGCGTCATAATATTTTGACGCATAACAAGAAAAACGCATTGAATTTGAGGCAGGAAGCGATGTAATAGGATATCCTGTTTACAGATTTGTTACAGTGGGTGTACTTTCACTTTCACTTTGCAGTCTGTGATATTTCCTGACTGTGTGGCTGTGTTTAGACATGTCTCTCTGTGCATTTTGTGATTTTTTCTCCAGTGTGGTCTTTAAATTGTCTTTTTGTGTATAACAACTGTCGGTGGTATCCTGTCTGAGGTCATTTGTGTTGTCAACATTTATCTTTGTTGTGTTGGGAGTCTGTTGTGGGTAGTGGTAGTTTGGGTATAGTTGGGGTGTGTTCTTAGTTATTTTGCATTTTCCTGTCCTACTTTCCCTCTATTATCCTTTGCACCCCGTTATCCCCTCTTTATTTTGGTGCAATAATGTTGGGTAGGCCTCGTCTTGGCAGGATGGGAGAGGAGGAGCTGGGTGGGTTTATTTGGCTGGTGTACCACTTCCTACCCTTAATGATAGAGGCAGGTGGTCGTGTGATCCAAGGCTATCACCCAGAGGCAAGGAGGCTCTAGTGGTCAAAGGTGTTGTACTATCTGCAGAGAATATACAACACACTGCGCAATGACCACCAGCTGAAGCACCGCTGGGCTGACATTGTTGCCAGGGAGCAAGACCTGCTGGACCACCTGGGGATTGGTGGCCCTGTTGGTGAGTACAAATCAGATTAATGTGCACGTTTAAATGCTCTGTAGTGACAGTAGCTGATTTGTTCATATGCTGCCGGCAATGTTTTTGAACATGTGGAATGCTAGTGAAACATACAGGGCCACATTTCTACTTTGTTAGCACCACAATTGCGACCTGTTTTGAAGCAAGAGCGGCGCAAACCTACAAAATACATTTGTATTTTGTAAGTTTGCGCCACCTTTGTGTCAAACAGCAACACAAATGCGGTGCAAACTATGTATAGATATGGGCCACAGTTGCCTGTGAGGTATACAATTTTCCTACACATTACCGTCATTTGTTGACGCAACAGCTAGACTAACTTTCAAAGCACAACAAGAGCCTTTAAATTAGTGCTGGCTTCACGTCAATTGATGATGGCAATGTGGCTCAAACATATGTTTCATGTGTGGTCTGTGAGTATATCAGGAAAAATATCTTGGAAATCCAGAAATTTTCCAGAAATAATGTGTCCCTCAATTGTTTTCGGATACATGTCTGAAATGGATTCTGACAGATACGTAACAAGTTGTAGCTTACCTCAGGTAACATCTTAGACTGATATTTTGAGATTGCCACATTTCAATTAGGGATTGCTGGCAAAATGTATGCACATGAGTTCATTTCTCTACAGTTGGTGCAACTCACCATAGCTGTGGCACATCAAATGAAGAAAATGATACAAATTGAGAGTTAACAACTGTCCCTGGCCCTCTATACATTGTACCTGTGTGTCTAAAATTGGTCTTAGTCACAGGCCCTCATTCTGACCCTGGCGGTCTTAAACCGCCAGGGCCACGGGCAACGGAAGCACCGCCAACAGGCTGGCGGTGCTTCAGTGCCCATTCTGACCGCAGCGGTAAAGCCGCGGTCAGAAAAGGGGATCCAGCGGTTTCCCGCCGGATTTCCCCTGGGCCAGAGAATCCTCCATGGCGGCACTGCTTGCAGCGCCGCCATGGGGATTCCGACCCCCTTCCCGCCATCCTGTTCCTGGCGGTAAAACCCGCCAGGAACAGGATGGCGGGAACGGGTGTCGTGGGGCCCATGGGGGCCCCTGCACTGCCCATGCCACTGGCATGGGCAGTGCAGGGGCCCCCTAACAGGGCCCACAAAGATTTTCACTGTCTGCTATGCAGACAGTGAAAATCGTGACGGGTGCTACTGCACCCGTCACACCCCTGCAACTCCGCCGGCTCCATTCGGAGCCGGCTTCCTCGTTGCAGGGGCTTTCCCGCTGGGCCGGCGGTCGATCTTCTGGCGATCGCCCGCCGGCCCAGCGGGAAAGTCAAAATGACCCCGCGGTCTATTGACCGCGGTGCGGTCTTTCGGCCGTTTTCGCCCGGCAGGCGCCGCCCGCCGCCCTGGGCTCAGAATGAGCCCCACAGTGTCTTGGTGACTGGTATTGCAGTCCTCACGGAAAGTGGCTTTGAATTCTCTCATTGATACACATGATGAGAGGAATACATGAATTTGTCTGCTCACTAATGAAGGAGCAAGTTTGCCACCACATGATAGTTAGGGCCACTGCATGTGTGCAGATATGTGTGTATCGCCTACTGCAGTCCCCGGGTCTGTACATGTTTGCAGTGGTATGTAGGATGCAGTATCATCATGTCTGAGAGGCTTTACTTTCTGAGTTAATATTACACATAGTATTTGTATTTTGAAGTGTTGTACAGTGCACAGACATTGTGCACATTTCTCCCTTCCATGCCTTACAGGTGGACCTGCACCCTACACTATCGGAGAGGTGGCTCGATTTGCGGACCCAGAAATCTCGAGTAAGTGTTGATATTTCTGTTCTGTGTTGTGTTTGCTGATGATGTGTGATTGACTCCTGTGTGTTGGACACATAGCAAGGTGTGATGCGCTGGTCAATAATCTGTTTTCTTCCTTGAGTGGAGTATCATTTTTTCCCCATCTTTGAGTTGGCCAATCCTTATCGTATTATCATATTTTGGGATTCTAGGTCAGTCCTGTAGGCACAGCAATGTGAATAGGGATGAGTTATGTGGATAAAACTTGAAATCAGAAAATGTAGCAGTGGACCATATTAGTGATTTAGTCAGCCAGTCAGACCCTGATTCTCCCAGAATAGGGATGCCAAAGTCTTACCCACAGACTTCAGCTTCCCTATTCACTAATGAACATGTTTGACTGTATGTTTAACTTCCTAGCAGTATGTAGCTCCACAAGTTGTGCTACGAGTATGTGGCACTTGAGTACAATGGCCTAGGTGTGCATGCAGCTCATGGCCAGAGGTGTTCTTGCATCTATCTGTTTGTTGTAAGTAATGGGTTACTGCTAGGAAATGATGTTGACAATGGTCTGCATTTCCAACAACAAGTGTTCCTCCTTACCTTTGGTGTGCTGGCCAAACCCATGTACAGCTTTCCAAAGCTTCCTGGGTGTCCTTGTTAGAAATTATTAGTTGCTTGTCCATACCCCCTCAGGCACAGGCGTAGGGTTGTGAATAGTGTACCTAGGACTGGTGATCCAAGTTTGGTACACAGACATGTAAATCTGTAAATCACTTGTCCAAACCTAGGATACCCACTCATGATTAGCACCTGCATTCTATACTGTAAATTCCATTTGCAACTCGCAGATCTTGTGGCCCTAGATTGCCATCAAGAACATAGAAATTTGTTGGCCTGTCAGTGGTGGAGGATTTGCAGCATGATTATTACCTGACAAGTGGCTGAACAATGATGCCAAAGTCATTCCAGTTGTTACCCATCTTTTAGGGTTTGGATGTGCTGTTTGATGATAGTACATGTGTAAGCTGGCTTGCCATGTACTTCTTCAGGGACAATCAGTGATCTGTATGATGATTTGGGCTGTTTCAGGTACATTAAATGTATTGTCTGATTTACTTATGGAGCCATTTCACACAATGAAGTACCTAATGTTTGGTTTTCTATTTGTCTTAACAGCTGCCAATATGACTCCCATCCAGATTTGAGAGTTTCAGTGCAGGGCAATGCGTTACCGACACATTCTGGATGTGGAGTCTGGGTACCGCAACATGGCAAGACGTTATAGCCATGAAAGAGCCTCCGGAGTGTGGAGGACATTTGCCAAAGGGGGTCCTTCCGTGTCCACCACAGCCACCTCCACCAGCACCACCACTACCACCCAGGTGGCATTATCAGTAGCAGGGACCTTTGCTGGACCATCAACATCGACAGCTCCAGGACCTTTCACAGCACCACCTGCACCTCAGCCTACGGACATGGCACCGACAAGGGCCAATACTTCCTCCATTGGCACCCAGACCACCCCTGTAGCAGTCATAGACCCTGCAGCTTTTAACCAGATGCAACGGAACTTGGACCGTGTGCTACGTAAAATGACCAAACTGTAGCAGGAGGTGGCACAAGTGAATCGGAGGGTGCCTGCCATCAAAAAGACCCTGCGGAGGGCCAACTTGTAGGCTTATACTCAGCCATGATTCCCTCCTCTCCCTCCTCTTTCCTGGTTCTTTAAATTTGTGGTTTTAGGGGGATTAGTGTTAGGTCAGTATAGGCTGTTAGTTTAGTTAGTTGTAGTGGGTGGGGGTATCATACTTTTTACAACTGTTTTTTATTATGTGTGTCGGTGGGTGGGTGGGGGACGATGTTGGGGTTTTGGGGTTTTAAAAAAAGAAAAAAAAGAAAATATTTATATATTTGTTTAGTATAATATAGTATGTGTTTAGGTTAGTATATGTTGTCCTCCAGGTGTCCCGTCTTATAAGGGGTCGTGGGGGGTTTATGTTTAGATCGTTTTGTTAAATGTGATCAGTAAGTTTAGCTTAGGTTAGTTAGGGACAGTTGTGGGTAATATGTAGTTAGAGTAGTTTAGGTTAGGTAAGGTGTTTCCCTTGGTTTTATCTTCTGTTTTTACTGTTTAATAAATATCTAGGTAACCTGTTACAGTATGTGTCAAAAACTTGTAGATCAGGGCCTTGCCATGAGTGAATAGTGTCTTTTTTTAATTAGCTTTTGTGTCCCATGCTGCAACCATATCCCAACTAAGCTGTTACATTGGCAGCTACACCAAAGCTACTGAGCTTAGATTCGGCCATCCATTGCACCCACCACTCACGGTTACTATGGATCCCAAAGTGTGGATATTTTGTGATGCATGTTTTCAATGTCACATACTTTGCTAGCAGATTTGGGGACACTGTGTTAAGTCTGCCTGCAGCCTGATGTCCAAGCAAATCCTTATAAGGTGAGTGGTAGTATGCTCTCATGTAGTATGGTATACATAACTCACACCTATCGTTTGTTACAATGTTCAGCCTGGTTACTTATTTGTATGGAAACTCATACATATCCCTTCATGCTGTTTGGTGTGTTAGCTAGAAATTGGGGCAAATGTCACATACATAAGTTTTGACTTTCAGTAAAAATTGAAGGCATAGACATCCCTTGAGAAAGCGTTATTCTGTACAAAACAGCATTTGATGTCTAGTTTATATTTTCCTCTGAAATAACCCTCAGGGAGGGCAGATGATGATACAATCCAGGCCACTGTGCATAGTTATCAGCCAGGATTTGTTCAAGTCAGGTGTATAGACAATCAATGATCCTTGACCTGAGGTTAACATCACTGATGGCCATCACGGTTGGTGTGTCACATAACACAGAGACAAAGTTGTTGTGTAAGTGCTATTTAATTAAAAGTGCTGTAATGCTATATGTACATTGTCCATGATTGTGAGTCCATTAGTGTGACATCTTCCATTGTGATCCTACACAAGTGCAAAAGGACATGTCATTGGACATGCTGGGGTGAAGTGTCAGACAGTGCAGAGGGACAGGATTTGCCAATGAGGTAGTGAGAGACAATCACAGGGCAGGGTGACAAGATAAACAGTGGGTTGAAGAACAGTGCTTGAGTACAGTTGTTGCAAGATTGGCATGTTACAAAGCACAGGACCTTGGTAATAGGTGGCCATGTGGCAGGGACTAGTGCAACTGGGTACTCTTACGGGTGACGGTGATCTGTTCCACGTCTTCATCTTCTGATATGTGTGTTGTCTCCTCTGCCCACGGTGGTGGTGGTTGTGGAGGGGCAACACACACCTCAGTGTTTGAGAACATGGAGTCAGACATACCAGTAACTGCTAACAGTGGGGGGTCTTAAAGGCAGTACTGCAGCAAGGAGGAGCTGCTGGTTCTTAGGAATAGCAGCCACATCAACGTGGTAGGCAGCCAGGTCGGCCCTGAGGGGTTCAATATTGCATTTGTGCACGGGTTGACACAAATGTTTTTGTAGGTGTTGGGTCAACTCTATTACAGCTGTGCTGATTTCCTTCAAACTTTTTTCAAGTTCCTGCAAGATTGTTGTTCGTCCTTGCATAGCTGCTGCTTGTTCTTCAGTTGACATCATGCACGAACGCACCCCCTCTAGGCTGGCTGCCATAGTTTGCATCCCCACCCGCACCTTCTTGGCCAGCTCCTGCTGTACTTCAACTACAGTTCTCTCAAAGCTGGTGCCAGGGTCGTCAGAGTCCTCAGCTGTGTTGGAGCTGGCAGGTCATGCAATTGGGGTGGTGTGTGTGTCCTCTGTGATGGCTGCTAGTTCTGTTCTACTCCTTGTGACTGAAGGTGGGGTCTGGAGGGTTCCAAGGACATCTTGGAGGGTCTGCTGGCTGATGTTTGTCTGCTCGTCATCCATGTCATCAGGGTAGTCCTGGACAGGCATATCCACAGGAGAGCCATCGCCTCTGCAATGAGATATGGTACAATTAGTGTGTCTGTGTTGTGGGCTTTGTAATGTGACATGCCTATCTTCCGATTATTTTCACATTATGATCTTGGTTCCTGTTCATTGTTCATGTCTATATTATAAGCATTCTCCCAGGCCTATGCCCCACCTGCATGTCACATCTATTGTGGTCAGTTTGTGGACTTGTCAGCATCACATCCTCTAGGTGTTGGTTCAGGCCAAATTGTGAATTGCCACCTTGTTGTCCTACTCAACCCTCCGTCTACTTCCATTCTCATGGTGAGGCCTTTCACTGGCTGTGGGTGCTCTGATGGCACTAGCACCATACTTAACAATCTGGACCTGCCCCAGTCTCTGATCTTTCACATCCACCTATATGTAGTTGAGATCTAGCATATACTATGTATAGCTTTGTTATGGTACAATATGGATGTCAGCATTGGTAATGTGTACTGCTGATGTTGTGGAATGTGTGGTACATTGGATTGCACTGATAGTCCTAGCAGTGTTCCATTTCATCCTTTGACTGTGCAGGTGTATTTCTATAACCAGTTACAGGTGTCCTCCCCCTCAATGCTCTTGTCTGAGCAGTATGACATTTGGGATGTTGCATGGTGGCATTGGAGCTATTGCAAAACAGGCACAGCGTGGACCCTGACATATGCAGCATGGCTATGACATTAGTGCTGTGTACCTCCTAATGTTAATGACAATGACGGATGTTTGTAGCAACTTTGGACAATCACATTTTACTGGATTGGAACATTTGTATTGATTTCAGGGGATTGATAACATTGTCATCCTGAACCCTCTAATTTGGGTGTGTTTGATCCATGGGGACGTTACTGCCATTAGCTACTTGACCTGCACACACAGCAGAGGTGGTAGTGGCAACTGTTGTCAATGTTACATTCCACTTGCAGGAATTGGCCGGAGGTTGTTAATTGGGCCCTAGTTACTGTAGGGAGAATACTGGCTGATGTGTGACGGGCTGCCAGTTTTACGTTGGACCCTGCCCTCCTGGCCTGGCTTTACCTTTGCAACATCCTTGGCATGGCAGCATACCCCCATGCAAAGGTTGTTGGTGTTGTGTAGTAGTGAGCCCCAGGTCTCCTCAGAATGGGCCATGCCCCAGTGCCGTGCCCTTATACCCATTCCACTCCCTGAATTTCATGACTTACATGCATTGTGTAGTAGGTATGTCCACCCCCCCTGCTTACAGTTAACATTTGTGCAATTTAATTCTCCATGCGACTTACCCTGCATGTGTGTTGTCTCCTGGTAGTCTGCGCTGTCCTGTCCTTGAATCCCTGTGACTATCTCTTCAGGGATGACGGCTGCGACCATCTCCTCCATGTGGTCCAGGGGCTCCAGCAGTGCTGGACTCCCACCTCCAGTCTGCAGTGCTGCCTTCCTGTTCCTGACCATCTTTTCCTTGGTCCTGCGCTTGCAGTCATGCCAGCGTTTCTTGCACTCAGTGACTGTTCTCCATACTTCTGCCACACTGTTCAATCAATCAATTCCGCTTTATTTCGGTAAAAACATACCATAAAAGCACATAGACAAAAACAGTTAAAACAAAATAAAATCTGAAATATAAAAGCAGCTCAAAATCCTTTAGCTAAAACAATAAAATACAATATGATTTAAAGGACTCTAGTATATGCAATAACTGCTATAAGGCACCTTTGTAGCTACTTTCATAAAATATGCATAAATATGTAATTTATCAAAGTACAAAACCCCTTGCAAATGATACACAACATTATAATTGACAGTTTAAAAATTTGAGTCTAAGATACCAAATGGCTTCCAGAAGTTTTGCTAGGGAACATGCCACTATCACATTAGGGTCTGATTTACAGATCCTGAGAGCTGTTAGCCTGTTCCTAAAACCCATTGATTTACAAAGAGGTACAATCCAGCGGGCCCTCTGCTTAGAGTACGCTGGACAATGAAAAAGAACATGGGCGGGACATTCAGCAATCCCACAGCCCTTTGGGCATAAATTGGAATGGCTATCAGACTTCAGCCATCTATGAGTTATAGTGCGTAGGGGAAGTGACCCTAATCTGAATGTGATATAAAGTGCTCGTGCAAATGGAGATAGAAGTGCATCCATATAATGCTCAAACTCATAGTGACATTTGAGCAGTAAAAAGTTGTTTGTCATACCAGACGTGGGCACTTCTGATAATTTGTCTGCCTGTATATTAAGCCAATACACATCCTTCACAACATGAATAGCATTTTTTGGGCGAAGAAAGGGGTCTGTCCAGCGATTTCTCAGCCCAAGTTTGGTGAGAGTATTCTCAATATGATTACACCACCTAACTTTTTTAATAGTGCGGGTACACATCAGTTTGCTCAACCAGGCTCGGTACGGGCTATAAGTATCCGCTGACCAAATCCAAATCCAATATAATAATGGCCTTAGAGCGGCGATATGCGCAATGGAGTGGAGATTTAGATCCATCCGGATCGGCAATGTAGGGGAACTAGTAGGTACTTTTAGTAAAATTTTTATAAAATAATTTTCCGCTCTTTCCAGATCCTTCAAATTGCAAAACCCCCATAGCTCTGCACCATATAGCGCTCCCCCTATTGCCTGTGCTTTATATATTTCCATGGCAGGAGTAATGGCAAATCTGGAGGACCTGGCCGCGTATCTCAAGATGCCCCCAGCTTCTGTTTTAAACTCATAAGCGACTTTGAGAGATGGGCCTGCCATTTATGTGAATCCTCCAACTTAATTTCCAGATAATCGAAATCAATGACTCTTTCTAGTGTCTCGCCCTCCAAATATATGCATTTCTTCATTTTATGTTTTATATCCCCAAATACCATGTACTTGGTTTTGGATGTATCAATTCCCAAGCCACAGTTTTTGCAGAAACCCATAAACTTCTCAGCAAGTTAGAAAGCTCAAGAGCAGTTTGAGATAGTAACTAAGTGTCATCTGCAAATAAAAGACATGGGGTCTTGGCCCCGCCTAATCTGGGAGCATCATTGGCACAGTCCAGGAGATAGGGAATGCACGCATTAATAAATAGTAGGAAGAGAGTAGGGGCCAGCACACACCCCTGTGTCACCCCTCTACGTCTAGGAATCTCAGTTGTCAGCTCCCCTTTTGTCCCCCATCGAACTCTGGCAAAATTCTCCGAATACAGATCTTTGATTAAGTTTAAAATGGGGCCCAGCACTCCAACCCTACTCATAACCTCCCACAGCTTACAGCGTGGAACAAGATCAAAGGCGGACTTAAGATCTACAAATGCCACAAAGAGCTTCCCTGCGTCCACGTCCACCATCTTCCATTTGATAGTAAGGAAGCGAAAGACCTGATCAACTGTACTTACTTTTTGCCTAAAACCCGCCTGTAAATGATTGAGAGCTTGATTTTCTTCTATCCACTCTTTAAGCCTGCCTAATACCTGATAGCAAAAAACTTTTGTAAGTTGTCAAGAAGGCTAATTGGTCTGTAATTTCCAGGAACACCCTTCTCCCCTTTTTTATATATGGGAACAATAATTGCTCCCCTCCAAGACCGAGGATAGATTCCACTTGCCAAGACAGCATTTGATACCCTATTGACATATGGACCCCAATGGTCCGAGTCCGATTTAAACATGTCTGAGGGTATGCCATCTAACCCAGGTGCCTTTCCTAATTTTTGGGCCCTGATGGCAATCTCGGTTTCCTTCAAAGTAAAGGGGATCAGACTGGCTGTTGAAAAAGAGTCATGCGTGGGTTCGACATCATTTGCAATGGAGCAATCAGCCTTATCTCTGTCAACTCGATAAAATAACTAGATCATGTGTCTGGGGAAATGTGACAATCAGGTTTAGAGTTCTCGTTGCGTCCATTTCTGGCCACCAAGAACTAAAAGCGTTTCGAGTTTGAGTCCCTGGCAGCCAGAACCAATTCTTTCCATGACGACTCTTCCCAGTGATTTTTGCTGGACTTGAGTGTGGACATATAATCACTCCTTGCATATATTCTCTTACATCTGTCTTTTGATCTTATTGCTGTTATGAGAGTATTCTTAGCCTCTCTACATGCCTTATCGAACCACCTATGGCGAGAATGGGCTTCTAAGTGAATATTCTCCCGTTTGGTTTTAAAAAATAGCTCTTTGAGGGCCAGGAAAAGATCTAAATGCAAAGTCATAACCTCGCTCGGGGTATATGAGGAGGAACCGTCAAATAACAAGTGGGTCGATACTAGGGCACACAATTTTCCCCATAATTTATGAGAGTTTCTAAAGAACTCCCATTTCACAGCACGCTTATTAGAGGACACCTCCAGAGCAACAGGAGCTTCATAATTTAATTGCACATCTGTCCTTGTAAAAAGCTGCCTGTCATATGTTACCAGGAGAGGGGCGTGGTCACTATTATATTGGTTTCCCACCCTTACATCTCTGATAGAGTGCCAAATCCTCATGTCAATAAGTACAAGATCTAAAATGCTGCTATATGACCCTCTAAAAAATGTAGGCTTCACAGGGGTATCGGAAGGAAAACGCCCATTTCTGGGGCAGAGACCATAAGTTATCATGAGGTCAATGATCTGGAGAGCCCCGTTACTAGTTTTCGTATTTTTCATCTGGGTCGAATAGGAGGGGATGTTCCATATTGAGTCTTCTAGCTGCATAACCTCAGAAACACTAAGTTAGGCTCAAGCGACACATTAAAATCACCCGCTTTAATAATATAGTGCGATGGATGAAAGTCCAGGATTAAAGAGTTCAACATCTGAATAGTGCTAGACGTTCAACTGGGGTGATCCGGTCTGTTGTAGATGTTAATGCACAGGACTGGTAAGCCTTGGTTAGATTGTATCAATATAGCCAAAATGTCAGGCGAATCCACATGAATTTCCTTAGCACTGCCCATCTCGGAGATTCTTAGCTAGGTGATAGGACCACCCGCTGCTCTACCAGGAGGTGATGATTTAGCCTCTTTGCAAAATGAACAGAACCCCTGTCTGTGTACGTTTGTGGTGGCCCAGGTTTCCTGAAACAAACAGAGTTTGAATTTGTCTATGTACTCCCCCCAATCACAAACACCTAATTTATTGCGGATTCCAGCCACATTCCATGACAATAACTCCATCGATGAAGATTCAGGGTAGCGGAGGCCCTCCTGAGAATTGGCAAGAATGCATGTCTTTGCAGGACTCTCCACAAGATTCGAAAGTGCAATAGTGTTCCCTGAAACAGGAGGTTCCAGATCAAAAATGTCAAGTAGATAGAGTGTGGCATTGGGAGGGGGTATTTTGACACCCCGGTGCATTTTAGGTGAATGTAGTCAATCAATGTCCGATGTGGCAGCCAAGTTCTCCAGCTCATGGGGGTTAGACCTCCCAATTGGAGGATCATAATCCTTCACTAGGGGCACACAAGACATTTCTTCACTGGGAACTGAGAACCCGAATCCCTCATTAGATGACCTAATATTCAAAATAGATGGTCATTTCTTCAACAGGGAGCTGTTTGCAGGCCAACTGCTACTAAGGTAAATGTTCGATCCATTCCGCATGGTGTTCCGGGCTTCCATAGTTGACACGCCCTTTACCAAGTGTGAGCTGGCTAACGTTAGCTTTATAAAATCCCAGTAGCCTGGCTTACCGCTAAATCGGTCAGCCGATAATATGTCCTAATGGATAAAAGAGCCACATTGCCTAGTGTGACGTAGCCAGTGAGAGGCTTTATTTTTTAATGAAGATTTGTCTTCCCATGTGTTAGGGGGCAGAGGGGGTACCTTGCACATATAAATTAGCATTGGTTAAAGGAACTCCCGGGGCGTGGGCATATCTCTTGGAGGAGCAGGCGCCACTTAAGTTTGTCACATTTCCTTGTGGTGAAGGGACCCGGACGTTCGGGAAAGCCACCTCATCCTCATGAATATGGGTATTGTCCCTCCTCAAGCTAATAGAACTAAAGGTGTGTAACACTTCTACTATTATTAGCTTCAGCTCTCTCACTTCATCTTTTAAGTCAATAACAAGAGAGGCCAGATCCTCCTGGGACGAGAGTTTGGGGGCTGTGGAACAATGTTGGTTAGCGAATTGCAAAGTTGAAGAAGGACTACCTTGATCAAGCATTTGGTCCTGGGTGGTCCAATGGTGAAAAGCGATTGGAGCAAGGGATGTCATAAACAGTTGTGCTATCTAACCTGGGATCTTCAATGTTGCAATGAGGTATGGTAAGTGCTGTGGGATTTGTATTTGTGCTACCAGCCTGAGATGCCAAAGCATGCAGGGAATCTCCATTAGCTTGAATACTACTCTTAATGGGAATCTAGAAGAAAGAAAGGGGGTAAGAGTACCATTTTCTAAGCCCTTTCTCGAGTTTTTCTCCTTTTTAGTTAGAATAGATTCGACCTCTTCAATCAGAGTGTCTATTTCATTGACTACACAGTCGGAAAGAGAGTTCGAAGTTTGAAGGAGCTTTGGTATTTTAGTTTGTACAATGCCTGCTGCAGGACTTCCTTTCGCCTTACGCTTCCCCATTCAGTATACTATTGGTCTACCACACAGATTATGTGGTGCTCAAAAACAACAAAATCTTCAACAATCCTACCTCGGAACTAAGAGAGATGGCCCAGCTTGGCCTCAAATGGCCTTGGAGGGGGCGACGCGGCGCGCTATAAGCGCCCGCGAATGGAAGTCTGGCCCCCACAGGCAGCAAGGATCCCTGGGACAGCAAGTCCCTCCAGATGAGGCAGCACAACAGCGTTGCGGAGCGACGCGCTATAAGTGCCCGCGAACGGAAGTCCAGCCCCCAGAGGCAGAAAGGATCCCTGGGACAGCAAGTCCCTCCAGATGAGGCAGCACAACAGCATTGCGTGGTGACGCGGTGCGCTATAAGCGCCAGCGAACTGAAGTCCGGCCCCCACAGGCAGCAAGGATCCCTGGGACAGCAAGTCCCTCCAGATGAGGCTGCCACACTGTTGATCTTGTCAACAATTTGTTGCCATATTGCCTCTCCTACTGATTGGCAACTTTGAGGTGACAAACAGTTGGTGCTGGTGTTCCGTCACCTCTTTAACCAGAATTCTCTCCTCCTCTGCACTGAAGCAACACTTTCTTTTCTTCTTCTCCCTGTCCTGGGTCTTGTGTGGGTCCTCCTGGCTGATTCCTGGTCTGTTGTCATCTTCCTGGGGTCTGTGCAAGCATCCGGGATCCATTTTGGCTCTCCTCTGCACATTTTGCAGTGTTTGCAGAGCTTTTTGATGCAATTGCATCAAAAAACGGCACGTATCCGGTTTGCCACGTCGCAAACCGGCTCACAGTCATTTTCGCTGCGTTAACTTCGTTTTCCTTTACGACGTGACGCATTTGTTTGAATAAAAAAAAAAAAGACTCACACCAGTGGTATGCGCCGCCGTGCGTCAAATGATAAATTTGACATCCGCACTTCGCAAAGAAATGGCGTTAGCCGGCAGTAATATTTTTGATGCAAAACTGCATTGGCGCAGTTTTGCGTCAAAAAGTATAAATATGGCCCCATATTTTCCCAAAGAAAACAGCTCTTTTTTGCAAAGTGCCTAGCTGTGGATTTTGGCCTCTAGCTCAGCCGGCACCTAGGGAACCCTCCCAAATCTCTGCATTTTTTAAAACTAGACACCCAGGGGAATCCAAGATGGCGTGACTTGGGGGGCTCTCAACAGGTTCTGTTACCAAGAATCCTTTGCAAACCTCAAAATTTGGCCAAAAAACACTTTTTCCTCACATTTCAGTGACAGAAAGTTCTGGAATCTGCTAGGAGCCACAAATTTTCTTTCTACCCAGTGTTCCCCATAATCTCCAGATGAAAATGGTAACTCACTTGTGTGGTTAGGCCTAGCACCCACGAAAGGAAATGACCCAAAACACTATGGCCCATATTTATACTTTTTGACGGAAATCAGCACCAGGGCATATTTGTGTCAAAAAGTTTACCACCAGCTAACACCATTCCAACGCACCACCGGGTGCCTTATTCATGGAATGACGTTAGCCGGCCCTGTGGCCTGGTTGTGTCAAAATAAATGATGGTAACCGGGCAGCGGAGGCGAAGGGAAGACTGGGGGTTGTGCACCAAAGAATGGTGCAAGTCAGATTAGAGTAAAAAATATTGGCTCTAACCTGACTAGCGCCATTTTTTTACGCACAACCCCCATGGAAATGATTCCTGTCTTAGCAAAGACAGGAGTCATGCCCCCGTCCAATGGCCATTCCCAGGATACTTCTGTCCCCTGGGCATGGCCATTGGGCACAGTGGCATGTAGAGGGGCCCAAGTTAGGCCTCTCTATGCCACTTAAAAAAAAATATATACATACTTACCTGCACTCACCATGGATGGGTCCCCCCCGGGACCCTGTGGGAAGGGCACCTGTGGACTGCTTCCATGGTCTCCTACCATGGAAATGAGCCCACAGGTCCCTTAACACCTTCCCTGACCCAGGTGTTAAAAACGGCGCAAATCCGGCTGGGCACCTTGTTTTAAGGCCTGTCTCCTCCTGTGTGTCATTTTGATGCCGGAGGATAAATAAGGCGCACATGCCTTAGAGTCATTTTTTGCATGGGAACGCCTACCTTGCATGTCATTAGCGCAAGGTAGGTTTTCACGTACAGAAAATTATTCAAACTCCATAAATTTGGCGCTGGACGGGTCCAGCGCCAAAGTATAAATATGGAGTTAAGTTTGCGCCGAATTTGCGTAAAACAAAATGACGCAAATCCAGCGCTAACAGAGTATAAATATGGGTCTATGTGGACACATCAACATTTTCAAATACATAACTACCTGTTTTTTTGGGGGACGGCACCTGCGTTTTTAGTCCTGGGCTCAGCAGCCATCTAGGGAAACCTATTAACCCAAACATTTCTGAAAACTAGACACCCGAGGGAGTCCAGGCAGGTGTGACTTGCATGGATCCCCCAGTGTTTTCTTACCCAGAATCCTCAGCAAACCTCAAATTTAGCTAAAAAATCACATTTTTCCCACATTTCTGTGTGGGATCACTGCACCGGCACAAATTTCCTACCACCCAACGTTACCCTCAGTCTCCTGGTAAAAATTATACCTCACTTGTGTAGCTGGGCCAAGTGCCTGTGACAGGGAAGAGCCAAAAACATGTCGAAATTGAGGGGGAACTAAAGCGGGTCCAAAAGGGCAATTTGAAAAAAAAAACATTTTTAGGTTGACAAGTGGGGATGAATTTCTATCCGTATAGATACGACAATACTGGGTGGTAGGAATTTTGTGGATTCCTGCA
The DNA here is from genome assembly GCF_031143425.1 of Pleurodeles waltl. NCBI lineage: Eukaryota > Metazoa > Chordata > Amphibia > Caudata > Salamandridae > Pleurodeles > Pleurodeles waltl. Next base: position 250,154,648 of record NC_090443.1, read on the forward strand.
GAATATGGAAGGTTCTATCACAAAAATGTGAGAAAAATGTGCGATTTCCAGCAAAGTTGGAGGTTTGCAGGGCATTGTGGGTAAGAAAATGGAGTGGGTGCATGTGAAGTACACCACCCTGGACTCACCCAGATGTTTACTTTTCAGAAGTGTCTAGGTCTTGTGGATTTTTCTACATGGCGTAGTCCCAAAGTCCAAAAAGTGCAGCCCTCACCATTCCAAGTAGGCCGATTCTGAGAGTTAGACAAGCTCTCATGACCCAAATGTAAAACCAAAACCCAAAATAATCAAATGTCCTCTTGCTTGCTGTAAGATGTTTTAGTGTGTGGAGGAGAGCTGAAAGACTGTTACCCCCTTCAGCTGGGGTGGGGGCATAATCATGCCCATACTGGTTGGTAGCCGCCACCCCACTATTTTGTTAAATTCCCTGGCATCTTTTTTATGCTTTCTGCACCACTGGTGGGCAGACCAACTTTGGACCCATTAATTTGGGTTGGGGGTATGGCCATACCCCCATCCTCTTTTTTTTAAACAAATCTTCCCTGGTTTCTGGTGGGCTTTCTGCCCTGTTGGGGACAGATGGGCCTTCTAAAAATAGCCCAATCTGCCTCCAAGGGGGGGCAGATATGGCCAACAGTAATGTTCCCCCATTGGGAGCGACCCTTGCCCAGGGGGCTGCCCCGCCCAATAAAACACACATATACACACAAACCAATCCATGGTGCCTAAGTGGCTTCAGCCCGCCCCGGGCAGATAGGCCTAATACAAATAGGCCGATCTGCCCCCAAGGGGAGCAGAAATGGCCTAAAATTAATTTGCCCTCCAAGGAGCATGACCCTTGCCTAAGGGGTCCCTCCCCTTGCGTGAAATTGGCAAACCCCCACCCCGGTGCCTAGTGGTTTCTGCCCCCTTGGGCAATTACAATATGCAGGTCTGCCCCCAAGGGGGGCAGAAATGGCTTAAAACAAATTTGCACCCCCCAGTGGAGCGACCCTTGCCTAAGGGGTCGCTCCCCTTGTGTGAAATTGATAAACAAAAAATTTCTGGTGTCTAATGGTTTCTGCCCCGCCTAGGAAAAATAGGTTGATAGAATTGGCCTAAAATAAAATTTCCCCCTCAGGGGAGCGACCCTTGCCTAAGGGGTCATTCCACATCTGTGAAAAAATTAACAAATAAAAATCACTGGTGCCTATTGGTTTTTGCCCCCCGGGGGGGCAGATCGGCCTAAGAAAAAATAGAAAAGGGCAAAAAAGGACTTAAAAAAAATTGTCCCCATGGGGAGCGACCCTTGCCCAAGGGGTCGCTCCCCTTATTCATATATAAAATCCCTGGTGTCTAGTGGGCATTTCTGCTGCCCGATCCCAAAATGCTGAGAGAGATATGAAAGGAAAGGAAAGGACCTTCCTTTCCTTTCATGCTTCTCCCGTCCCACCTCCCGGGCAAAGAGAACTGCTTTTGCATTTCTCTTCCAGGATCGCACTGGAGGGATGGGGGGAGTCGGGGGTGGGAGGGGAAGCAATTCCACTTCCATCCCTTCCCTGGGGGGTGGGTGGGAGGATCATAGAGGGAGCGCTAGTGCTCCCCCCGTGGGCCCGGTGCAGGACGAACTGGTCTTAAAGTGAAAACACAACACAATAAAAATACGAATCCAATTTAGATTTTTATAGATGAACAACAAAAAGCAAATCAGTACAACCAGAGATATGCATTTTCAAAGTTTAAGGTAGATATAGGGCCTAAAAGCACAAAGTGCCATTTGCGTTTATCTGGTTGGGCTAAACCAGGGTAAAGTCAGGTTGTTAGAGCACCAATCGGATACAGCAACAAGATTAATCCCACTGGAAATGTGACTTTCTCAAAGTCTGACAAATTAGTTCTGTTTGCGGTGGAGGAGGCCGTGAGGAGCAGGATGAGCGTTACTTATGGTCATTACTGTCGCTCGAAGGGCAGGTCTGGCATTGCGGTTGGTCTTTTCTGTAGCAGAAAGAGGTGGTCTCAGTTGTTAGCCGCCATAACAGGCTGTCGCTGCTGTAGCATGAAGTGCAACTCTTCCGTTATCAGTCGTCATGGACTGTTGCCATCCGTGTGAAGGGCAGGTTTCACTGGAGCTTCGAGTTGGCAGTAGCTGTGGTCGGCCAAGTCAGCGCAAACAGGCCTGTCTGTTGTCACAAGTAGCCTAAAGTTCAGAATTGTCACCTTTTCTTTGGGAGGAGCACCTCTTGGAATTCAGGGACTTACTCCAGGAGAGACCAGCAGTACTCATGCAGGTCCAGTTGAAGAAGGTCAGCTGGGAAGTTGCAGCGAGGCCTTTGAAGCTTGTTATGTCCCAATAGCTCAAACATGAGTTCCGGCAACTGAACCTTGTAGTCACTTTGGTTAGCCTGGAATGAAGGCACGCAGGTCCAATCTTCTTTCTTGGATAACAAGGCAGTCTTCCAGAAGCAGGGTGGTCCTTCTTCTGTAAGTTCTACAGGTCCAGGAGTGTTCTGATGAGTGTTGCTGGAGGTCAAATATCTATACCTGGTACCACACCTTGTGTGGGGAAACTTCCTGCCCTACCCCCACATCTTGTTCTAGAAAGTCCTTCCCCTTTCAAGGCTTTAAACTATCATAAGGCAGGGCAGTCCAGGCCTGGTGTCAGGTTCCTCTGTGCATTTAGGAGGCAAAACCTTTTGATGTGCAAGTAGGGCTGGGTTTAGCTCCTCTCCAGTCATCCTGCCAGAATGGACCAGCCTTTCCGCACCTAAGTCCCCTTTTTGTCACTGTCTGAAATGAATACATTTCTAAAAGTGGCATTTTCAGAATTGTGACCTTAAATACACTAATGTAACCCACTCTAAATGGTAGATATAGGCCTTACAACAGTGAAAAAACAACTTTAAATACTAGGCAGCCTGTCCAGTGGGTGGATAGAGTCTACCATAGGAGTGACACATGAGTATTGGAAAAGAAGGTTTCCACCTGACAAAAGTTTTATTTTGCCAGGTCTAAATGGCATTTTAGAACTACTGACACAGACTGCAATTACAGGCCTTAAAAAGCTATGTTAGTGGGAGACACGAGTGCTGCAGGCCCACTAGTAGCATTTCATTTAGTGGCCCAGGGTACATGTAGTACTATCTTCTAACTCAAGCGATTAATAAAAAAGCAGTGACACCCGTTGCCACTTGGTGGAAGACACTTTGCAAAGGTTGACTGGTCACCTTTCTGATGCTTGATGCCATAGTTAGATGTTAAACTGGTAACCATGAGGTTCAATCTAAGCCCAGAGACTGTTACCAAGTATAAAAACTGATGAAATAAAGAAATAATAGTATCACAAAATGTGCCGCATTATTCACATTATTTTCTTTTTCTTGCCAAATCAGTTAGTCAACCCTGCCACATCCTTTGGCCCTTTCCTGCTGCATAATTCCAGTGGCCCTGCTCACAAGAAAATTAAATGTGGCAATTAGGTTTTAGTAAATGTTACCATGTTTGAAGGAGAGAGCACAGCACTTTAGAATTTTTTAGCATTGGTAAAATGTGCAGACTCCTAAAGTCACCAAAAATGAATTCAGCCAAACAGGAGGGGTGAAGGTAAAATGTTTGTGGAAATACGAACCAAGTCTGTCAGGTCTAACACTTGGCAATATCCTGACCCTGGAAAAGTGGGCCATTGTTGGTCCTTAGTTTGTTAGTTAGAACCATGGGAGGTCAGACTTCTTTTAAATGTTATGATTTATTTAACATTGATACTATTCAAAATTTCCAACGCAAGATATTTGGAGTGATCATCAATCGCAAGAAGCATGTGCTGACCATCATCCAGACTTTCAAGGTCTATGCTAGCACACACCAAATGTAACTAAAGAAAGACTTAAGTGTGGAAGGAGACTGGAGTCTCAGTAAAACCTGTGGCTTGGCAGGTATTGCAGGTTGTCACAGATTTATATACCAGATCATCAACTTTGAAAAACCACACCTTGCTCCTGATCTGACTCTTGGTCTTCATGATGTCCTGGTGTCCCAAATGAGCCAGGTAAATGACCTTTAGTGCCAGTGAACGCAGAGTCACCAAATGATTTCCTCAAAAAAGGCAGCCATCTCTGAGTGGTTTTGCCTCACCTGGTGCAGTGATTCCCAGACATACTGAACTTCTGGTGTTCATTGAGCTAGATTTTGCCGAAGAAGATGTATAAGTCATGTGGCCACCACTATAAATGCTGTTAGCAGGCAATCATTTGTTCACCACCCTAACATACTGTTCTGTCGCATCTGCTTCTTTCTATTCTAACGGTGCTGTGGCTTCCCTTAGGTGCCGAGTTTGAAAATCTGCTGTATTCTGCCTTTCTGCTCTGCACGCCAGTGGGAATAAATAACCATGAAGGTGTAATATCCACTTTTCAATGGGTGGATGTGATTTTGAGGACATTCCTTTTACTAATGCAATGAAAGACTTCGGATCAGTGTAGGTTTTGAATGGAGGTCTATATAAATATAATTAATATGGTGATATTCCTAAGGAACCACAAACACCTCTCTTTCAATTTATGAATACCTCTGCTTGTTGGATGTATGAGATCGACTGGCATTTGCCACTGTAATCCATGTTCCCCATTCTTCATTCTGCAAGGGTTCTGCACCCAGCCTGGAGGAACTAGCATTGTCACATACTTCTGACTCTTGGTCAGGATTAAAATATGTCAACATGGATCCACCATCCAGGCCTCCTTGGTTTTTCTAAATGCCTTTTCATTAATGGATATCTCAGGACCACAGATAGTTTGCTATAGTGAATTCTCAGAGTAGAGCAGTAAGATAGGTCAGTTTCTTGATGAACCTCCTGAAGTAATTCACCATTCCCAGGAACCTCTGCAATGCAGTGACTGAAGTTGGTGGTGCTGAATAATTGATGTCCTAAACTTCAATCGAGTTAGAGGCTAGTCTTCAGAGAAGCAGTATCCAAAAAACCTAACTTAAGAATTAAGGCCGTGATTTATACTTTTTTCATGTTTTGACGCAAAAGCGGTGCAAATTTAGAAAATACAATTGTATTTTGTAAGTTTACGCCGTTTTTGCATCAAAAAAGGACACTAATGCGGCACAAAAAAAGTATAAATCAGGGACTAAGGGGGTCATTCTGACTGCCGGGGCCAGGGTTGGCGGGAGCACCGCCAACAGGCTGGCGGTGCCCCGCAGGGCATTCTGACCGCGGCGGTTTTGCCGCGGTCAGAAGTGGAAAACCGGCAGTCTCCCGCCGGTTTTCCACTGCCCAAATGAATCCTCCATGGCGGCGCAGCTCGCTGCGCCGCCATGGGGATTCTGACACCCCATACCGCCATCCTGTTCCTAGCGGTTCTCCTGCCAGGAACAGGATGGCGGTATGGGGTGTCGTGGGGCCCCTGGGGGCCCCACAAAGAATTTCAGTGTCTGCTCAGCAGACACTGAAATTCGCGACGGGTGCAACTGCACCCGTCGCAACTTCCCACTCCGCCGGCTCCATTCGGAGCCGGCGTCCTCGTGGGAAGGGTGTTTTCCACTGGGCTGGCGGGCGGCCTTTTGGCGGTCGCCCGCCAGCCCAGTGGAAAACCCAGAATCACCGCAGCGATCTTAGGACCGCGGAGCGGTGTTCTGGAGGGGGGAACTCTGGCGGGCGGCCTCCGCCGCCCGTCAGGGTTAGAATCACCCCCTAAGTGTCAGATTTACAAGGCCCTAGCGCCACAAGAGCATAGCTATTTGTGTCCACCGGTGGCACTGTACAGTGTGCCAATTTACAAGGCAACGTACACCATCTTGTAAATATGGGCCCCTCTGATGCAGTTTTCTGCGTCAGAGGGACGTGCAATGGGTGTTGCTGTGGGTGTTCTACTGCAACACCCATTTCTTTTGACGCTGCCCAAGATTTACAAGAAAAGGTAAATCTGTGGCAAAGCCAAAAACTAACGCCACCCTAGGGGAGGCGTTAGCATGGCGCAATGAGGAGGAATACTTTTATTCCTTCTTGTTTTTACTTCTTCCATATGTGATGCATTCTGCAGCACACATAGAAAGAGCAAAATGCCATCTTCTTGCACCTTTTTGCACATAAACAATCAATCCCCTCAATGTAGACACCCTTTTACTATAGTGCAAGGGTGTCTGCATTGGCACTGGCAGCTAGATCTAGCACCGATACAGGGGGAAACACAAGGGTGTACTGCTTCTCTGCATTTCTGAAGTGGCGCAGTGCAGCACTGCCAATTTTGGCACAGCACCGCCTTGTGCCATTGTTTAGTAAATCTGGCCCTTAGTTTTCTCAGTGTAGTTTGAGCCCACAGTATTTGAGATGATGCAGTACTTTCCTCAGGTGATCACGATATTCCTCCAGGGTGCAGGCAAGCATGAGTTCAATTCCAGTGACATTCATTACCCCATGCAGGGCTCCAAGGACTCCCCTTATGTTCACCTGAAAAACTTTGACAGCTTTTGGAATGCCAAGGCTTAGTTCATTCTACCTGGTGTTCGAAAAAGTTGTGATATACCACTCCTGGGTATACAGGAGTAGTTGGTGCTACCCCAAAATCAAATCCACTTTTGAAAACCAGCAGACTCCACTAATCTCACTGATCATATCGTTGATCATGGTAGTGAGGTGACACTTCCTTTCAATAGCCAGAGATGGAAATTTCATATCCACACAGATGCTGATTTTGCCCAACTGTTTGGGGATTTGTGTGACCACTATGGGAGACACCCACAGAGATGATCTGTTACCTTTTGAATGATACCTTCTTGTTCCATTTTCCAAAGTTCCTCAGCCACTTGTGAGCTCTCTTGACTGCCACCCTCAGGTGTCAGAGCCAACAGATCTGTCAATATGCAGGTATATTGTATATGTTATACTTGGGATCCTCGGCGTGGTCTCCCCTAACATTTTGCCTCTGTTTCCCAGGTTTTTGATGTGTTTTTGTTACTCAGGGCACTTTACCGTTGCTATCCAGTGCTAAAGTGCAAATGCTGCTATATAAAATGTATGTGTAATTGGATTTCCATCATTCACATCGATTTACTGGTAAGTCCCTAGCACAGTGCACTAGAGGTGCCCAGGGCCTGTAAATCAAATGCTACTAGTGGGCCTGCAGCACTGGTTGTGCCACCCACATTAGTAGCCCTCTAAACATGACTGCAGTGTCTGTGTCTGCAGTTTTAAACTGCCAATTTGACTTGGCAAGTGCACCCACTTGCCAGGCCTAAAGCTACCCTGTTCTTACATGTAAAACACCCCTAATGTAGCCCCAGGGGCAGGGTGCAGTGTATGTTGGTAAAGGTGGGACATATACTAATGTGTTTTACAAATCCTGACAGTGAAATACTGCCAAATTAGTTTTTCACTGTTGCAAGGCCTATCTCTCTCATAGGTTAACTTGGGGGCTCCCTTTAAATATTATCAAAGCGCACATTCCCTTTGGGAGTAGACAGACATATGGAGTTTGGGGTCTCTGAACCCACAATTTAAAAATACAACTTTTAGTGAAGTTGGTTTTGAGATTGTGTGTTTGAAAATGCCCCTTTTAGAAAGTAGCATTTTCTTGCTTAAACCATTCTGTGACTTTGCCTGTTTGTGGATTCCCTGTCTGGGTGAGTTCGACAGTTGGGATGTTTGCACCTCTATCTAGACACTGACACAAAGTGAGCTGGAGTGTAGCTGCATATCCTCATAAGCCATTAGTGCTAGGAGGAAGGGGAGGAGTGGTTACTCATACCTGAAAGGGCTGTGCCTGCCCTCCCACAATGCAGTCTCCAACCCCCTGGCGTGTGTCTGGGGTCTGGCCTGTGCAAGGCAGGATCTTACAAACAAGAGAGACTTTCCTTTGAAGTAGGCCTACTTCATAAGCAGAAGGGAGTATAAGAAGAGGACCAAAAACCCCTTAAAATTAGATCACTTCTGGAATCAAGAGGAACCTTTGCCAAGGAGAAGAGCTGAAGAGCTGGGGAGAAGTGATGCCTTGCCTGTCACTATGCTTTGTGGAGCTATCCTGCAGTTGCTGCTTCTGCCTGTGTAAGGGGACAAAGACTGGACTTTGTTGTGCATTCCTGCTTGTGAAGAATCTCCAAGGGCTTGAACTTAGCTTGCCTCTTGTTGTTTAAGTCTCAGGGCCATCAAAGAGTTACTCTGCCAGCACCTGGACTCTCTGCTGAGACTCCTGCCCTGCCAAGTGGTTCCCTATCCAGTTCCTGGACCCTTGGAACCTGGCAGACAAAGACTTGACGCACCTTCCAGGATGCAGCTGGTAAACGACGCGCTGCCGGCTTCGAGGCTGAAATCAACGTTCCACCTGCATCGCGACTGAAAGATCGATGCAACACAGCTGGAGAAACGATGCACAACAACCACTAATGGAGGCTGATAACAATGCAAACCCCACTCAGCGCGGTTTTGTGAAACAGTGTGACCGGATTTTCAATGCCACATCACTGGCCGCGGAAAAACAACGCAAAGCCTGCCCGGATCCGAGGTGCCTTTCCAGATCGACGCATCACTCTCTTGCTGGAGAGGAGAATCAATGCATGCTGACCCGAACGGAGGAGGAACGATGCACAGTCTTGCTTGCGAGCCAGAAATTGATGCATCGCTGGCCTTTTTCGATGCCACTCGCCGTGCAGCTTTATTTTCACGCTACCCAGGTACTTCTGTGAAATAACAATGTTTGCAGTGCCATTCACAACCATTACAAAAGGGTGCAAACTGCGATTGGTTTGTGACCACGTTCGCGGTCACAAAGCAATCCTGCATTGCACTGCGACTCGCAATTAGGAAGGGAACACCCTTCACTTTGAGGCACTGTGTTAAGTATTTATGCAGCACACAAATAGTAATGAAGTGAAAACACAACATATGACATTTCACACATCTTTAGGAAAATAGTGCACAATTAAATAAATAAAATGATCCTTTACAATCTGGAGTTGCTGGGGACACTACTGTGCCCATGGACTAGGTGGCTGAGGTGCTTCTCTGGGTTCTGACTACCCTGGCCTGACGTGAAGGACCAGGGGAGGAGAGGTAGCGAAGAGGTCAACGGTGGAGAGGAAAAGCTTCTTAGGGACATTTAGGCGGGAAGAGGGAGAAGGTCTGGGAGTGGAGGAAGAGGTTGTAGGCGGTGTCAGTCTGCTGTGTTTGGGTGCAGGTGCATGGGCTGGATGCTGTTGTGAGGTGGATGGCTGTTGTGTGTCTGAGTGCTTGCATTTGTGTACTTTGGGAGGAGGGGGCACAAACACAGTGGGAGAGGACACAGGGGTTGTGTGCATGGATGTGGGGGTGGTGTCTGCCAGTGAGGTGTGTGTTCTCCTAGGTGTGCTGGTGATGGCGGTAGTGGATGAGGATGTAGTGCATGCAGGTGGGAGTGTAGACAGAACTGGGAGGGACATGGAGGAGGAGGAGGGGGACACAGTGGAGGCAGTGGATGTTGGTAAGTCTGCATCTGGATGGTGTTTGTGTGAGTGCCTGTGGGATGAAGTGTGGTGTTTGTGTTTTCCATGTCCACTCTTGTGCATTGTACTGTGTGCATGCTCGTCTGCCTGTGCGCTTGGGATAGGTTGGGGTTGAGGGGAATGGGACCGGGAGGAGGAAGTTGGATGGGGGAGGGGGGGAAATAGCGACAATGGCTGCCATCAGAGAGGAGGCCAGAACCAGGATTTATTTCTGTTGGGCCACCAAGCCAGTGTGAATACCCTCCAGAAATATATAGGACTGTTGCATTTGGGATGCCAGCCCCTGGTTGACTGCCCAACAGAGATGGATCTCAGGCAGTCAATAGCCTCCTCACTCAGGGCAGCAGGACTCACTGGGGCAGGGCCTGAGGTGCCTGGGGTGAAGGAGATGCCCACCCTCCTGGGTGAGCGAGCACGGGCAACTCGCTGAGGGGCTGCTGGGAGGGCAGTGCTATTATGGGGGTGGTGGCTGTACCTGTAGCTGGGCTGGGCACAGAGGTGTCTGCCATCACCAGGGAGCTTCCATCAGAGAAGATATCCATGTCTGAACTGTCCCCTCCTGTCTCTGCCATGGTGCTCCCCTCGCCCTCCGTCCACTGGTGCCCTCAGCGTCGGTGGACTCTGCCTCCTGGGTCCTGTGGGATACAGCTCCCTTCATCGCCAGTGCCTCTACTCTACCGCCAGATGATTCTAATGCACATAAGGACAGGATGACAAAACAAAAAGGGGGGGAGAGACAAAGGATACACTTGCTCAATGGCGGCACCAACACCACCGTTGGCGTACACAACACACTCACACAGAGAGAACAGCCCTACACACTAGGCAATGCACTACCAGTTAAAATGCTAGTCACCAGACCATGGGTAGGGACAGATACCGCCAACTGCAGCATACTTATACCCACACACCCCTGTCCAGTAGTGTATGCCTAGTAGATAGGTTGGAGGAATTTCACATCAGAACCCTGCCCAACATGGGACCTACTCTGCAATGTCGGCCTGGCCTAGGGGCACCCACAGGCCCACATCCCCCACCCGGAATCCACCCCACCAGGCGTAAGTAGTGATGAAGGGCACTGTGCTCACCCCCTTGTCGCTGCTGTGATGCCCCCAAGCACCCATCTAGCTCTGGATAGGCCACCTCCAGTATGCGGGGCATCAGGAGGGTCAGGGTTCAACGGGCACCCCTTCCTCGTTGGGAGGACATCCCCAGCTGGGCCTCTGCCGTCTTCCGTGCCCAGCGTCTCAGGTCCTCCCACGGTTTGCGATAGTGGGTGCTTCGCCTGCCGTAGACCCCCAGAGCCCGCACGTCCTTGGTGATGGCACGCCATATACCCTTCTTTTGATGGGTGCTGACCTGCAGAGGAAATAGACACAGGGAAAGGTATTAGTGAGAGCATCCTGCCTGTTACACTCATGGCCCACCATGCCCCTTACCATCCCCATTAGCACAGACATGCCCCAGCATAAATGCTGCATGCTGCCCAGGGTCCATCCACCAACTCCCCCCCACAGGAGGCCTTCACACACAGCACTCACAGAGTACTCACCTGTTGGTCTGGAGGCCCATTCAGAAGTCAGTACTGGAGTAGGACCCCATCCACCAGTCTCTCCAACTCCGCTGAGGAGAAGGCAGGGGCTCTATCCCCAGTCACATGAGCCATGGTAGGTTCCAGACACAGGTGACAGCAGCACATGCAGTGTAGGTCCTCTCTTGTTGAAAGTCGGGTAGCAAGTGAGTGAACAGATACAAAATGGCGGTGATGTCCGCGGTGGTGCATACCGTCACCGCTGGTGTACATCACCATTGGCCACTGCACCCCATAGGGCCTAATGATAACCAATGAGGAGTTGCACAGTGGTTCCCGATCGCCTTCTGCAACGGCGCACAACGTCAGCGGAATTACCTTATTTCCACCTGTCCCTCCATACAGGACAGGTGGACGTCATTTCAGCGGGGGTGCAGGCCTTGGATCCTAACTGCGTCACAATTCACAATTTCACATTCTGGACATATGCCACCTAAATATTGTAACAATCACAATATGCATCGTACTGTAGTGGTTACTATGTACAGATATTGACCAGCTGCTCACTCTTTTGCCCCATAAATTGCAACCACTGCGAATGAATAGGAGATGAAGACATCCCCCTTGTACAGACCCCTTGTGGACTTGGCAACAATAGAGGACAGGCACATTATCTTCACCTACAGACTTGACAGGGCCACGATCACAGAGTTGTGTGCCCAATTGGAGCCTGACTTGACATCTGCTATTTGTCACCCCACTGTGATCCCCACTCTTGTGCAAATGCTATCAGTGCTCCATTTTTTGGCAACCGGTTCTTTCCAAGTGACAGTGGGCTTGACAGCAGGAATGTCACAGCCAATGTTCTCAATAGTGCTGGACCGAGTGTTGGGTGCCCTGATTAAACACATGTGCAGCTACATTGTTTTCCCCCAAGTGGAAGTATCCTGGGTCTGTGCATGATGTTTTTATCCTGAGGAATATCAGCATCCCAAATGTGATGGGCCAACTCCAGAGGCACTGGGTGAGGCTAATAGGTGAGCCCCGGTTCCCCCACCAGTGGATGTTGGTGTATGGTTATGGTGTGGGCCATAAGGGATAGTGTGTGGCTAAATGTTGACCCTCAATATTTGCAGGTGACTCAGGTTACCCCAACCTATCATGGCTACTGACCCCTGTGAGGAATCCCAGGACAAGGACGAGGAACGTTACAATGAAGCACATGGGCGAACAAGAAGGAATATTGAACGTACCTTCGGCCTCCTGAAAGCCAGGTTTCGGTGCCTCCATTTAACAGGTGGATCCCTGTGCAACTCACCCAAGAAGGTCTACCAGATAATCGTGGTGTGCTGCATGTTGCACAACCTTGCCTTGAGACGCCATGTGCCTTTTCTGCAGGAGGAGGAGGCTGGGGATGGCCGTGTGGCAGCAGTGGACCCTGTGGACAGTGAAGATGAGGAGGCAGAGGATGAGAATGAGGACAACAGAAGTGCAGTAATTTGTCAATGCTTCCAGTGACACACAGGTAAGACAATGTTATTTCACATTTCATTGACAGTTTTATGCATGATATTGTCAATGGCAGGCTGTGAATTCCCACTTCTATGCCCACTCACTGTACCCATTGGCATCTCTTTTTGCAGATGTTGGTGCACCACTATTGCTCCTGGTGTGTTCACTGCAGCCAACTACAAGTATTTACTATGTATACATTACTCTACAGTTGAATTGCAATGTCTAAAGCAAGTTAAACGTATATACACTTAAATCATTTAACATACTCCATACTTTTATTTTTTCAAAGTGTGTTTATTGAGGTGCTCTGACGAAAAGGTGGAAGTGCTATTGGCTGGTGTGATGATGGAGGAAAGTCCAGATTAGAGTCCAGTCTATTTGTACCATAGGTGCATTGTCCAAGGGGGCATATGAAGGGGAGCAATGTCAGTTCAAGGTGGACAGGGTGACAGAGTGGGATACAAGGGTGACAATCAGGAGAGCCTCATTTCCTAGCGGGGATCTTGGCAATAGTCTCTGGCTTCTGCCTATATCACAGGGAACGTTTGCAGGGTGGTTCTCCTTCTGCAGGGGGAGGGGTGCTGGTGGCCTGTTGGTCCTCTGGCAGGGTCTCCTGTCCACTAGTGGTAGCGGAGGTGGAGGGCTGTTCAGGAGCCTGGCTAGTGGCAGGGGCCCGCTGGTGTGCCACTGCTTCTCTCATACTGTTGGCCATGTCTGCCAGCACCCCTGCAATGGAGACCAGGGTGGTGTTAATGGACTTCAAGTCCTCCCTGATCCCCAGGTACTGTCCCTCCTGCAGCCGCATGTTCCCCTGCATCTTGTCCAGGATCTGGCCCAGCGTATCCTGGTAATGTTGGTATGCTCCCAGGATCGCGGTGAGTGCCTCTTGGAGAGTCGGTTCCCTGGGCCTGTCCTCCCCCTGGCGCACAGCAGTCCTATCAGCTTCCATATTGTCCTGTGCCTCTGTCCCCTGAACCGTGTGCACACTGCCACTGACCTCAGGTCCCTGATTGTCCTGGGTTTGTGGGGTGCCCTTGGGTCCCTGTAGTGGTGGACACACTGCTGATTGACGTGTGCTGGGGACAGAGGAATGGGCCCGCTGGGTGGGTGCTGTGGTGGTGTTTCCTGAGGACGGAGGCTCTGTGGTGGTGTGAGACTGTGCCTGGGTAACCGACTGTCCGTAAGTCCCTGATGGGCCAGATTGGTCATCCAGATTCAGGCGAGCAGAGCTGCTGTCATCACTGTGGGCCTCTTCTGTGGGGGGACTGGATGTTGCTGGCACCTCTTCTCTGGTGACATTGGCTGGGATACCCGTGGGGATGTAAATGCAGTGTTATTGTTTCTGTGTATGACATATTGTGCATGGGTGGGTTGCCCTCTATGGTTGTTATTGCCCTGGCAGCTTTGCCTTGTGTGAGTTGTTATTTGGTGGGCTAGATGATTGTCTCTAGTGTGCATGCTGTAGTGATAGGTGTCCATGCAGGGCTGTGAGTGGTGTCTATGCATTGGTGGTGCAAGCAGGGCTTGGCATTGGGATGAGTGGGTTGTGATGGTGGGGTGTGTGGGAAGTGGTGGAGTGATGGGAGTGAGGCTAAGGGTGGGGGTATGTGATGGCATGCAGGTAGGGGGGGGAGATGTAATAAAGAGTTGACTTACCAGATTCCAGTCCTCCTCCTCCTCCTGCCAGGCCCTCAGGATGCATGATTGCCAAGACTTGCTCCTCCCATGTTGTTAGTTGTGGGGGTCCACCGTCAGTCCCCTGTACTGCAAGTTGGTGTCTTGCTGCAATGGAACACACCTTTACCCATAGGTCGTTCCACCACTTCCTGATGTCATCCCTTGTTCTGGGGTGCTATCCCACGGCATTGACCCTGTCCACGATTCTCCGCCATAGCTCCATCTTCAGTGCAATGGATATTTGCTGCACCTGTGATCCAAAGAGCTGTGGCTCCACCCGGATGATTTCCTCCACCATGACCCTTACCTCCTCCTCAGGTCCTCAGAGAATCTGGGGTGTCATTGTGGTGCCATGGGTGTAGTGTGAGTGGTGTGGGTGAGGATGCGTAGGGTGAAGTGTTGGGGTGTGTGATGTAAGATGCTTGTGTGGTGTATAGGTGATGGTGGTATGTGGCTCTGGTTGTGTGTGTGCTCTTGCTGTCTCTCTCTGCTGGCAATTATTGGTATTCGTTAAGGGTTGTGGGTAATGTGGGTGTGTGTTTTATAGTGGTGTGTGTGTGGGTGTGGTGTGTGCATGGGTGTCAGGTGTGTATAGTTTGAATTGTCCAATGTGGTACTGTTTTGTTAGTGTGTGTGTATTTTGAGTGCGGCGGTATGTACTGCCAATGGTTTACCGCCATTGAATGTCCGCTGTGGTGATTCATGGTTCATAATGTTGTGGGTGTTGTTCTGTTGATGTAACGGTGTGTGTTTTGATACCGCCACTTTATCACTGACCTTTGGTGTGGCAGATTTGTGTGCGTGGCTGCATAGTGACGGATTGGTGTGTGTGTGTCATAATATGGCTAGCGAATATCCGCCGCCACCGCGGTATGTTGGCAGCAGTGAGCATGGCAGTAAATGGGATTTACTGCCAATGTCATAATGAGGGCCTAAATGCTTAGATGAAGACCACTCCAAGACTGTCAGGTTTAACATATTCTTGTGGTGCTGGGTGTAGCTTTGGGTTGTCAGAAAGGGTATCACACATCTTAGGCCATGACGTTAATGGAAGCCCCAGAGCCTATAATGACCATAGTGAGTTGTTGTCTATGTGTATGTGACACTTAGATAGCAATTTTGCAGTATGATGTGTTGGATCAATAGCGTAGCCATACCCACTGTGGCTTCAGCTTCCTCACCATTATCCATATCCTCACTCGCCAGCTCAGCAGAATTTAAAGAGTGTTTACTGCAACCTCTCTTTTAGCTCTGGATTGCAAAATAGCTGTGCACAAGCCTGCACACCTTTTCCTGAATGCAGGACAACCATCCTGGTGATGGTACGTTCCCCTACAGTATGCACATGGCTGGGTACACTGCAATCTTTCCTCATTTCTTGGGCAGCATGGTAACTTGAGTGAACTTACTAACTAATTCACTTTTTGTTGGTCCTTCTAGTGCTGCTTCCATGAGAAAGTTGCAAACTTTCAGGAGGTCCTGGTCTAAAGTAAAAATTTCTTGAAATATTTTCCCAGATTGTTGCAGTTCTTACAAATTAATTTGAATTCTATCAATTTAGCTACCACTAAACTAGCAATATGTAAAGTGATCTATTGTGTTTTACTGGAACACTATCAGTTAACCGACTAAGATTATTGGGGCCTTATTTATACTTTTTGGTGCAAAACTGCACTAATGTAGTTTTGCACCAAAAAGTTTTGCACCGGCTTGCACCATTTTTTAGCACCAGCTGGGCACCATATTTATGGAATGGTGCAAGCCGGTGCAAAGGGTAGGCTAGCGTAAAAAAAATGACGTTAGGCAGGTTAGAGTAAAAATAAATGACTCTAACCAGATTAGTGTCATTTTTTGACGCTAAGGGGCATATTTATACTCTGTTTGCACTGAATTAGCGTAATTTATTTGTACTTTAATTCGGTGCAAAACTAACTCCATATTTATACTTTGGTGCTAGACACGTCTAGCGCCAAATTTATGGAGTTAAAGTCATTTTTTGGAAGTGGAAACCTACCTTGACTTAATGAGATGCAAGGTAGGCGTTCCCGTGCAAAAAATGACTCTATGGCCTTGCATCAAACTCCAACTCTACCAACCCTCTATTGTTAATGGCTTACTGTCTCTAAAAGCTTGAACCCTTTCTCTTCCTCAATTCCCTGACTCAGTTTAAATCAAATATTTCCCCTCCATGCAGGGATGGAAGCTCCCATTTTCCTTTGCCTCTTTCTCGTGTTGATTGACTGGAGACTTCAAGGAACCCTGCGCTTTCCAGCCAGCCTCACTCAAATCCTTGCTTATCCAGAGGGTTCATTTCTGGCCCCACTGTTACTTTTACCACCCAAACATTGTCTCCCTCCACCCAGCTACAACCAACTAGCCCCAAAGTAGGGGTACCCTCAGCTGAAATTCTTCAATTTTTTTCCATAATGAGTCTACTATTTTAACCTTGGGAAATCTGGCCACTACTTTGCCCAATTCCAGCGATAATTTCACACTAGTCTCCTGGAACATCACTGGGCTCAGAAGCAAAATCATCCAAGAAGATTGGAGGGCATTTATTGAAATGGGCAACATTATTAAGTTCCAAGAAGCGTAGGCAGTTGTCCATTCCCACAAGCAAGATTACAAAACTTTTCATGTTCCAGTTTGCAAGTCCTAAACTGGAAGACCTTCGGGGGTGGTCTTACCATGTGAAGCAGCTCCCTATTGATTCCTCTGACCTAGCTGAGTTTGAAGTTTCCATGTGGAACAGGGTAAAGTTATTTATTTTCAATGTCTACAGAAGGAGTGTTCCTAAGTCAGCGGAGTCCCCATCTTACACTTACTGAGTGAGACTATCACAAACCTCTAGAGCAGTGGTCTTCAAACTTTTTAATGCCGCGCCCCCCCCCAGTTGAAAAATAAAAATCATTGGGCCCCCCCTCAGAATTTTTCACTATTATTTTCGAAATATGGCAATGTTTAAATAGGTTTTTTAATCCTATTTAAACATTGCAGTTAAGTACTGTTACCTTTTTAAAACTGCAATAACATGCTTCTGCTTAAAACAAAGGCATGTTATCTGTATAATATTTATTTTGGCCATAGTTTGGCGCCCCCCCTGGGATCACTTGGGGCCCCCCAAGGGGGGCCCGCCCCCCAGTTTGAAGACCTCTGCTCTAGAGGGAGACTGCAGTTATAGTGGGTGGGGATTTCAATGTGAGATGTGAACTCTCAGCCCTCTTCAGGAATGCATCAGGAGAAGAAGAACAATGTAGGGGCATTGAACGCAAAGGATGCAAAAGTAACCTGGGGCACTGATATCTAGAATGATTTCTTGTACTCTGTTCGAACTAGGAACAAGGTGGGTGTTTGGCACATGATATACCATGTGGCCAAAACACTCAGAACGAGACCAGAATCCAACGTCCTCCTGCAAGGCTGGATTAACCACTTTCAATTTCTCTACAGTGAACCCCTGGTTCTCTCTTTTTCCCCTCTAGATTCGGATGAGTTGGGACATATTTTATTTACAGCACCTTCCCTGAATCCATAGGATATAGAACAAGACAATGATGACGTTTTTTTTTCTGTGTCTGAAACTATAAATTATATTTGTTAGAAATGGGGTTTCTGGTTGGCTAGGGTATGAACCTCATCCAGGCAGAACCTACCCACTCTAGTCAGGGCCTGGGAGTTACACGTCCAAGATAACCCCTGCTCACCCCCTTGGTAGCTTGGCACGAGCAGTCAGGCTTAACCTGGAGGCAATGTGTAAAGCGTTCGAACAACACACAACACACGTGACGCAAAATGTACACCACAAAGTAAACACAACACTGAACTATGTAAAAATAATCTGTATTGCACAAAACATAATTAGACCAACATTACACGTAAGTAATACCCTGCTACCTTAGCAGTAGTCAGAAGGTTACACAAGTTACTAATACTCTGCAAGAGTATGCAGTTGTCACATTAGAACACGTAAGTACTCAGGATTCTGCAACAAAAACAGTAGTCAGGAATTATAGTAAAAGGTACATGCACTTGTCATGAACAATTTCTAAATACCCCAGGAAAGGGATAGTAGTGAACATTTGGCAAGACATAACATATGGCAAAGACATAAATAAAGATATGTTCCTCTCAGAGGATCACCCCAGAACATCCCACCCTTCCCGTGACCCCAAGAGTACCTGAATTCCTAGTGTAAGGCACTCCAGTGCCTGGAAGGTCGGAGTGGGGGACCCCCGGCGCTTCTATGTGCTCAACGGGGGCCACACACTGTTCTGAAAGGGGAGAGGGGTATCCAACACCCTCTCTGCTTATTCAAAAATGGGCTCCTCTAGCCAAGGAGGGGGGGGCCACAAAAATGCCCACAAGGTCGATCGTTGGTGGCGTGGGGAGCCTCGGATGAGGCTTCCACCCCGCCCGCTCTTCCGGTTCGATGTCGGTCCTCCTGGGAGCCGCGTCCTCTGGGGGAGCTTCCCCCTGGACTTCGTCCGGCCCTTCCTCGGAAGGGGGGGGGCGACAGGGCCCCACACGATGCTGGGGACCTAGTGGGGCAGGGGGAGCCTCTGAGGAGGCTTCCGTCCTCTTGCCCGACGAAGGAGGTCTGAGATGAGCCTTTCCGGCTCGCGGCAGCGGGCAGGCACCCGAAGCAGGTGCCTGCTGGTGCCCCGGGGGCGCTCCAGAGAGCGAGCTCGCCCCGGGGGTACGACAGGAGCGCAATTGCTCCTATTCCTTGAATTATAAGCTGGGTTGCGGCGGTGACTCCCTGCAGGGGAGAAGCGCTGCGTAGAGCGCGAGGGGCACTCTGAGAAGCCCGGGCTGCGGCAGTGATTTTTAGGGTTCCCAATAAAGCGCTTGTCACAGCGCTTAGGTCAAATCTGCAGCCTGGGCTGCGGCGGTGATTGTTCCTTAGAACCAAAAGAGCGCCCCTTTGGAAAAGCGCTATGGGCAAGTGGTAGAAGGATTGGCAGGGGGGAGGGGCCACAACACCCTGCCCCTAGAAGCAACCAAAACCAGAAGAAGCACAGGGCTGTTGGGCCCAGCTACAGGCCAGCACAAGGGGTGCAGATGGTGGCAGTTCCTTCTAGTGACCAGGCAGGTCACAGGTCAACACAACAGCAGCAGTCCAAGGTGGTTTCCTGGTGAGTCCATTCATCAGCGTTCTGTGTCCAGTTTCAAGTTCCAAGAATGTTCAAATTGTGGGGAAAATTCCCCTGTACTTATAGTCAGTTCTTATAGTGTTTTTCAATGGTAGGGAGAGGAGGTTCCAGCCAGTTACAACTGGTTCTGGGAGTGCCCCCTCTCTCCTTTCAGTACAGGCTCCAAACATCAGTGGGGGTTAACGACCCTATTGTGTGAGGCCAGGGCACAGTCTTTACAAATGCAGGTGTGCCCCGCCTCTCCCTTCTCTCAGCCCAGGAAGGCTTTACAATATGTAGATGCACCTCTGTGTCACCTCCACCCTCCCTGTGTTCAGGCTGTCTGAGAAGTATGCACAAAGCCCCAACTGTCAATCTGCCCAGACGTTGATTGGCGACAAGCTGCAAAACACCAAAGTTATAAGCACAGATAAATGCGCACTTTCTAGAAGTGGCATTTCTGTGATAGTAATAAAAAATACACCTACACCAGTAAGCAGCATTTCTTACCACTGTCACAACCATACCAAACATGCCTACGCTACCCCTCACAAATCAGACAATACCCCTTACACATAAGGCAGGGCATTTCCAATGCAATCCTATGAGAGGGTAGCACTCACAGTAGTGAGACACCAAGTTAGGCTGTTTGTCACTACCAGGACAGGCCACGCAACATGGCACATGTCCTGCCTTCTACATACATGGCACCCTGCCCAAAGGGATAGCTAGGGCGTACCTTAGGGGTGACTTACATGTAGTAAAAGGGGAGTTCTGGGCCTGGCAAGTAAATTTAGATGCCAGGTCCCTGTGGCAGGAAACTGCGCACACAGGCTCTGCGCTAGCAGGCCTTAGATAGGCTTGACAGGCTACTTCAGTGGGTGGCTCAAGCCGCGCTGCAGGCCCACTAGTAGCATTTAATTTACAGGCCCTGAGTATAGTGATACCACTTTACAAGGGACTTATAGGTAAATTAAATATGCCAATCAGATATAATCCAATCATACCAAATTTGTATGAGAGAGCACATGCACTTTAGCACTGGTTAGCAGTGAAAAAGTGCTCAGAGTCAAAACGTCAGCCAACAAAGGTCAGAAAAATAAGGAGGCAAAAGCAAAAAGTCTGGGGAATGACCCTGTAAAAGGGCCATGTCCAACACTATTTGTTCACAGCAGGAGGACAAGGCTTCAGGGCCAGATAGAATCCCAGTGGACCTATTCATATCAGAACACATTATCTGGGCACACTATCTAAATCGCGTTGCCAAAGCCATCATGGCGGTCACACAAATTCCTGCTGCCTGGTGAGGCAAAGAGATTATTCCTCTTATTATCGAAGATGCCCAAGGAATTGAGACCCTATCGCTAAGGTTTAAACTTTTTTGTACTAACCACAGCCTGGCCTCAAATACTAATAAAACTAAGTTTATGGCAATTCACCAGCTCAGGAGTGTCAGAGGGGCATTAACTCTTTGAGGGTGTGGAGCGCGAGAGAATCCGCTTATCCACCTCAAATTCATATTCAAGCCAGGGTCTAAAGAGCACGCTCCTGTTGAACCACCAGGCAGCAGAAATCCTAAGATGTGCCAATAAAGCCTTTTTCTGTCCTGCATTCACCCCTCCTCGAAGTTTGAGAGCCCATGCAGGTGTGACCATAATTAAACGGACTGAACTTGGGGGTTACAGCAATATCTTTGCCCTGGGGGGGTGGGGAAAATAGATTTCTGAGGGCAGCCCTTAAACTCCCTGAAAGCACTGCTTTAGTTTTTAAATTAGATCTAGTAATCCAATCTATCATTCTTAAAGTGTGGTATAAGCCAATCATGTACTCACTGAGGATCTCGTCAGCTCCTGAGCTGGAACCTCATAGGGTGTACCTGAAAGACATTTTGGACAGACAAAAGGGAGGGGAGATGTTACCCTGGCTAATATATATTAGGCAGGCACTAGGTTTACTGGGCCTGTCCGAATATTGGGCAGACACAACAGGCATTACGTCTTCCTCCACTAAAAAGCTGAAGTTCTTTTTCTGGGACCATGGGAAGTTGAGGTCAAACTAATTATCACGTTTTGGATCTCTATCTAAAAGGTTCCCAGAGTCAAACTTTCTACACCTTTGAGCCATACATGGTTGAGAATGACCTCCCTTCACAAAAGTGATTTATTTAAGGTTCAGGCTGGGTACCCTCCCACTTGCTACTTTTACAATCAAATGGAAGGCTTATCTGGAGGACAGCATATGCTACCCAGCATTTAGAGGAAGTGATAAAACCGACAAACACCTATTGTTCTTCCGCCCAAGATACTCCAAACAGCATGTGAGAAAACAGGGCTGATTGCAGAGGCCCCCTAACTTTTTGCCCCCATTTTCCACTTTATGCTGGTGTTTTCCTGACTCTGATGGTGCCCTGGGTACTGCTAACCAGTCCCAGGGCCTGTGCTCTGTGTAAAATCAATATGCAAATTAGGCTAATTATAATTGGCTAAGTTAACCTACCTATAAGTCCCTAGTATATGGTAGGGCATGTAGGTTTAGGGACCACAGCATAGGTGGTGCACCCATAGGTGCACTGCTGAGGTGCCCAGTGTCATTTTAAAGGCAGGCCTGCCTTGCTGGCTGCTTTTAAATTAAAGTTATATGCAAATTCGACTTTGGAATTAAAAGTACTTCCAAAGTCTTAAACTACCTTATTTTTACATGTAAGTCACCCCTAAGGTGTGCCCTATGTGCCCCTAGGGCTGGGTGCCATGTAACTATAAGCAGGGACTTTATAAAAATAGATTTATAAACCCTGGTGAGGTAAAAACAGCCAAATTCGTTTTTCCCTCATTGAAGTAAATGGCCTTCATAGGCTAGAATGGGGAGACTTTATTTTAAATTTTAAAGTCTCCTTAAATGTTGCATACCAAGAATTTGGTATCAAATTAATTGTTGTAATAAATCCCACAACTTCCAGTTGTGGGATTTAATATAACTTGTTCAGGTAAAGAGTTTTAGACTTTACCTAAAAAGTTGCCAATTTCAGCCCTGCATTGTTTTTGCTGCTGTGCTCTGATTGGCCAGCCTGCAGCAGCTTAGCCAAGCTGCCTTGATGAGGTGTGAAGTGGCCTGGCTTCACACAAAGGAATGTGCTTGTGGGAGAGAATCTCCCCTCAGCAGATGGTGAGGCAGGAAGGGGGAGGGCTGCCAAACTGGTCTTCAAAGGCAGAGAAAGACATTTGGAGCAACCAGCAACACCCCCACATCCTGCAACCCCAGACAACTAGGTGCCCCCTTGATTAGATTAGGAGAGGGCAGGAGAGGGGTGTGTTTATGATTTTTAGCCACACCAGTGGGTGGGCTCAGCCAGATGTAACCTCCAAAAATCAGATTCAGCCATGTTGGATTTTTAGAGAATGTTGCCTTCTGGGATGGATTTTTGCCACACTTCCCAGGAAGTGGTCATTACAGGGGGACAACCCTGTACCTGATTGGAGAACCAGGACCCCCCTGCTTTTCACCCAGGAGCAAGGATAAAACTGGCAGACCTGCACCCACACCTCAGATCCCCACCAGATTTCAACAAGAAAAGAACTAAAGGAGAAGAAGGACTGCCCTGCTGGACCCCTGGCCTGCACCTGGAACCTGCACTCAGAAGGACTGCACCAGCTGCACACTTGGGCTTCACCACAAGAAGGACTTTGCCTGGGTTCAACTGGTTCAAGGAGGGACTCCCTGTTTGCTACAGGTGAAAAATTGCTATCCAGAGTCCCCTGCACCAACTCCTGTAGAAAGTGACCAGCTGACCACTGTCCAGTGGCCAAAAAGGAGTTTGCGCCAGGTGCATTCTGGTAGTGGTAGTCCGCACCCCCCAAGGACCATCTCAGAACTTCTGGACCCTTGGGGTGAGCTGTGGACCCCAAAAGAACCTTAAAAGAACATCTGGGTGAAGCCCCAGATGTTTGGAGAAGTTTTGAGAATTTTTGTAAAAAAACTCCATAGAGGGACCGACCCGCCGCGGAAATTCTAGCCGGCTTGCCTCAACCGCGACCCGTCCTGATTTGGTGGTTCGTCCCGGTAAAGAAAAATCTCAGAAAAAGAGACTAAGTCCGAAGGTAAAAAGTTGACCGGGACCTCCCAGCCATCGTATCCGAGAAGGGCTCCATGGACGTCGAATCAAGATCCAGGTTTACACCGGTCAAAGGATTTTCACCTCGAAAAAACGACTAAGTCCGAAGGTAAAAATCTCCACCGAGGATTCCAGCATCGCGTATCCGGAGAAGGGCTCCAGGAGGTCGGATTGGACTGGCAGGTTCGTCCCGCTGAAGAAAATCTTCGAAAAAAGAGACTAAGTCAGAAGGTAACTTTTTAACCGAGGCCTCCGGCGACCTGTAGCCGAGCAGGGCTCCATCGCGGTCGGCCTGAAAGTTTGACTTTGCCCCGGTCGAGGTGCAACCAGATGACCCGATTGGCGCTTTTTGTTTCTAAGCGCTAGAAAAATAATATTTCTTTAAAAATTCATATCTCCGGTTCCCTTTATCTGATTTTATTCGTTTTGGTGTCATTTTAAAGATAAAAATATTAACTATTTTTATAAATTGGTTTTGGATTTTTAAACTGTTTCCTGCGTTTTATTTAATTACTGTTTTGTGATATTTGAATGCTTTACACACTGTCTCCTAAGTTAAGCCTTGACGCTCGTTGCCAAGCTACCAAGGGTTGAGCTGGGGTTAATTTACTGAGACCTAACTGGACCTAAGTGGAGGTTAGTGGCTTGTTGCTAGGTGTAGGTACCTACCTGCCCTTACCAATAACCCATTTTCCAACACAGCATAAATGTTGGATTATACCCTTATGTAATCTTTTAGGCGTGTGTCAGTGCTTGATTTCAAAATATTTGGAGAGCATCTGGTCTATTTGGTCTAAGATAGTTTCTCATTTAGCTCCTGTAGACACGGATAAGAAGTAACCCTTTGGGCATGATAGGTTATTCCCAGGAGAAGTCAATGGCCTTGCTGGGGAGAATAAGTTATAAGTTTTTAGGGAATTACCCTCCAGATCATCCTAAACTATTGGTTGCTATTTTATGAGGATTCAAAAATTAATTTTAATCTTGTATTGAGTTTCAGTTTTACTGATACATTTGTCACGAGGGCCTCCTGTTCCCTACTTACTGCCCTGACCATGTGCATAGATACAAGTTCTGGACTTGAAACTAGTTTCATGATACCTGCTGTATCACCATGAGCTTAGACCTCTTTATCAGGATTTTAAACCTACATTCAGGAAAGGCCTGAGCATCGTGGTGTACTTGTGCCCCAAGGCTGCACTAGAATTATTCAAGCTTCTTCAAGCCTGACGAGCGTGTTCTGTCGGCACCATGCCACAGCTTGTGAGAGCTCAGTACTGTCCCTCATTGCTAATTTGTTATATATTGGATGCAAGAGCTGAGCGGTGCAGGGCTAAGGAGAACATTCAGACGTACTGACCCATTTTTTATGGGGAATGGGAGTAGGACAGGACCACAAGTCTTCTTGCAGTGCTGCCTCAAAGCAATGTGAAAGGGCAGGAATGCTCCATATTTGTGATATACGGTGCAATCCTTTCCTTTCCTATCCCCGTACTGGTGCACAATTTGCTACCTTGCGCCAATGAAGGCACCCTTGCAACATGGTGCAACTTTGCAGGCATTGCATGCAGGATTGTTTTTGTGCAAGAAGGGACACCCTCCTGCACATAAACAATCCCAAGAGGCATTTTCCTATTTCTATGTGTGCTGCAAAATGCAGAAACATAAAATGAGGAAATAACAAGGAATAATGAAGATATTTCTTCTTGTTGTGCCTGCTCTGGGGAGGCGTAAGGTTTTGGTGTTACTTTGGCTTACTCCATATCTATGAGGCATGCTAAGCCTCTCAAAGTGGCTTTGCATGGCCTCATAGATGTGGTAGAGAAAGGGTAGAGAATAGGACCGACACAGTTCTATGGAGACCGGAACCTTTAATGTGGCTTCCAAGCTATTTATTTCTTCAGTTCCGGCCACTGCTTTGATCACCTCCTGCTCCCCGTAGGGGAGGGTGGGTCTGTGGCAAACCCATGCAGATTGAAGTGCTCAGTGCGCTTACGTGCACTACATTATGAGGACGTTGCAGTGAGTGATATTTTCAAATTATTGTTCTGCCTGCTATACAGTTACAGATCTGTATTTGTCAGAATGCTAAATGCATGTTTGTCCATTTGCTTTGTCAGAAATGTTCCCAAGATTTGCTTTTCTTAGTAAACACAGAACACGCCGTTCTTTTAGAATGAAAGGCCAATTCAGAAATCTCAAATGCCGCTAATGCATATGTAGCGAACACTAGGAGGGCAACAGTCCCTTCTTGAATATTCAACGTGACTCAGTCCTTTCTAATGGGAACACTGCTTGCAGAAGAAACATTCTTTTGTATGCAGATGGTTTTGTTGTGCAGCGCTTATAGATTTATGTTTGGTTTTCTCAACTCTATTACCTCAAATTTAGAGGTGAATGACTTCTTAAGCATTTCGGGGTCAGCTGAAAAATGAAAGCCAGGGAAAATATCTGATTATGAAAGAAGTAAACTGCAGTTATATTGCTTGCCTGTAAGGCTTACTACTTGGTTGTGGGTGACAATAGCGCAAGTAAAGGAAACATAGAGCTTGTTTTGCATCCAGTGGGTGATATGAACCCTGAAGCAGGCAAGTAAAATGACCCCCTTCACTTGCTTTATTGTAAAAACAAGTTGTGATATGGGTGCTTTGGCCACCTACACCCATGGACCCCTGCGCCTCTTGCACTATTGATAGCTATGTGACTATGGCCCGTATTAGGACTCTGGCGGTCTGTGATAAAGTGACAGTAATACCGCCAACAGGCCGGCTGTAACTTGTGCCAAATTATGACCATTGCGGTGAGAACTCAGATAGACAGCCACTTTACGACACCGATCGTCAGGGCAAAAACAACAGCCACCACAGCGGTAGCCGCCTACAGGCAGGCAGAAGTCAAAGTTCCGCCCACGGTATTAAGACACAGGAAACCGCCACCTTTTCCGGGGCAGTACCGACAACATCAAAAGCCTGGCGGAAACAGAGCTCAGAAGTCAAAGGACTCACCATTGGAGACACAGGGAACAATCACACCGCCATGGAGCCCGAGCTGCATGTCTTCCCAATGCTCCTCTACGTGCTGCTCCACCACAAACACCAACGATGGTAAAGACAACAATGGTGAGTACAGCCGCCTAACACACAACGGAGGGGGAAGGAAAAAGAGAGTGACACACACATGCAACACCCCTCCCACCCCCAACACCATACACACAATCAACTGCATTACCAAGACATTTGTACCCCGTATCTCGGATGAAAGTGGAAGGACAACATAAATGTATCCAAAGTGAGTGTAATAAGAGCAACACAGTAGAAATAAGAAATATGCAATGCAACTGCTATATACAAATGTACAGTTCAAGGGACACTGCCCAGTCCTCAGGAAGCGTGGGCCACAGGCCCACAGGCCAAAGTCCAAGGCCCCACTTGTCACCTGCACCAACACGGAGAGAACACTGCAGGGGCATCAGTTGGAAAATAGGCAGGCACCTCAGGGGGACGGGGGGCACCTCAGCTGGCAGATAGAAGAAGACCACTGGTTCTGGAGGGGACAACATGCCCTGTGCTTGGTCCTGGGGAGTGCAAGGCCACAGTCTCTCAGGTGGGTGATCTGCCCACGTGGTCTGGATGGGGCAACATGCCCTGTGCTTGGTCCTGGGGAGTGCAAGGCCAGTCTCTCAGGTGGGTGATCTGCCCACGTGCTCTGGAGGGGGCAACATGCCCTGTGCTTGGTCCTGGGGAATGCAAGGCCACCATCTCTCAGGTGGGTGACCTTTCCACGTGCTCTGGAGGGGGCACATGCCCTGTGCTTGGTCCTGGGAATTGCAAGGCCACAGTCTCCCAGGTGGGTGATTTGCCCACATGCTGTGGAGGGGTCAACATTATCTGTGCTTCGTCCTGAGGAGTGCAAGGCCACAGTCTCTCAAGTGGGTGATCTGCCCACATGCTCTGGGGGGGCAACATGCCCTGTGCTCTTGATCCTGGGGAAACTGGGGTCAGTGGGTGTCTTCCTCACTGGTTCTGGAGGGGGCATCGTGCCCTGTGCTCTTGATCCTGGGGAGGCTGGGGTCGGTGGGTGTCTTACCCACAGGGTCTTGAGGGGGCATTGTGCCCTGTGCTCTTGATCCTGGGGAGGCTGGGGTTGGTGGGTGTCTCACCCACTGGTTCTGGATGGGGGATCGTGCCATGTGCTCTTGATCCTGGGGAGTGCAAGGTCACAGCCTCTCAGGTAGGTGTCATACCCACTGGATTTGCCAGGGGCAGGCTGCACAGCAGCCCATGGAGGCAGGACTACATACCGTCCGCCAGCAATGACGGCTGCTGAGTGGTGGAAGTAGTGCTGCTGCAGCCGCTGGTAGGGGGAAGCTCCAGCCCATCCCGTGCAGCCTCGGATGGCTGCCCACTGGTGGTGGTGCTGCTGCTGCTGGTGGTGGTAGGGGGAAGCTCCAGCCCATCCCCTGCAGCCTCAGACGGCTGCCCACTGGTGGCGGTGGTGCTGCTGCTGCTGGTAGTGGTGGGGGAATCTCCAGCCCATCCCCGGCAGCCTCGGATGGCTACCCACTGGTGGTGGTGGTGCAGCTGCTACTGCTGCTGGTGGTAGTGGGAGGAAGCTCCAGCCCATCCCCTGCAGCCTTGGATGGCTGCACAACCATGGTTGGTGGTGGGGGCTACGTCTGAGTCCCTGTCCCTGGCTCCTTGCCCTTCCTGGAAGCAGGTGGGGCTGGCTCCTTGCCCTTCCTGGCAGCAGATGGGGCTGCCTCCTTGCCCTTGCGGGCAGTAGCTGGGGCAGGCACCCTTTCCCTGAGGCTGCCTGGTGCAGGATCCTTCACCCTTTGCACAGGTACTCTGGATCTTTTCCCACCACGAGTGGGCATGGAAATTACTGGGCCCATGGACTGGGTGGCTGAAGTGCTTGCCTGGGTTTTTGCGACCCTGGCCAGACTTGAAGGACGGGAGAGGGGGAGGGAAGAGGTCAAGTTTGCCAAGGAAAAGGTTTTAGGGACATTGGGGTGGGAAGAGCGAGATGGTTTGGGAGTGGAGAAAGAGGGATTGGTTGTAAGAGGTGTCTGTCTGCTGATTTTGGGTGCAGGTGCATGGGCTGGATGCTGTTGTGAGGTGAATGACTGTTGGGTGTCTGAGTGCTTGCATTTCTGTACTTTAGGAGGGGGCGCAGGCAGA
This sequence comes from Pleurodeles waltl, assembly GCF_031143425.1. Classification (NCBI taxonomy): domain Eukaryota; kingdom Metazoa; phylum Chordata; class Amphibia; order Caudata; family Salamandridae; genus Pleurodeles; species Pleurodeles waltl. Next base: position 250,183,244 of record NC_090443.1, read on the forward strand.
GTGGGAGAGGACACAGGGGACGTGTGCATAGCTGTTGTGGAGGTGTGTGTTCTGCTAGGGGTGGTGGGGATGCTGGTAGTGGATGACGTTGTAGTGCATGCAGGTGTGAGTGTAGATGCAACTGGGAAAGAGGTGGAGGAGGAGGAGGAGGGGTAGACAGTTGAAATGATGGATGTAGGTATGTCTGCATCTGGATGGTGTTTCTGTGAGTGCCTGTGGGATGATGTGTGGTGCTTGTGTTTGCCTGTGCTACTCTTGTGTGTTGTCTTGTGTGCATGCTTGTCTGCCTGTGTGCTTGGGAGAGGTTGGGGTTGAGGGGAAAGGGACTGGGAAGAGGAAGTTGAAGGGGGGAGGGTGGAAACAGTGACCATGGCTGCCATCAGGGAGGAGGCCAGAGCCTGGATCGATCTCTGTTGGGCCGCCAAGCCAGAGTGAATGCCCTCCAGAAATGCATTAGTTTGTTGCATTTGGGCTGCCAGCCCCTGGATGGCATTCACAATGATTGACTGCCCTACAGAGATGAATCTCAGTAGGTCAATAGCCTCCTCACTCAGGGCAGCAGGGCTTACTGGGGCAGGGCCTGAGGTGCCTGGGGCGAAGGAGGTGCCCACCCTCCTGGGTAAGCGGGCACGGGCAACTCGCTGAGGGGCTGCTGGGAGGGCGGTGCTGGTACAAGGGTGGGGCTGCACCTGTAGCTGGGGTGGTCACAGAAGTGTCCGCCAGCACCAGGAAGCTTCCATCGCAGGAGGTATCAGAGTCTGAACTGTCCCCTCCAGTCTCTGCTGTGGTGCTCCCCTCATCCTCCTTCCCACTGGTCCCCTCAGCATCGGTGGACTCTGCCTCCTGGGTCCTGTGGGATGTAGCTCCCTCCATCACTGGTGCCTCTGATCCTCTGCCAGATGATGCTAATGCACATAAGGACAGGGTGACAAAACAAAAAGGAGAGAGGGAAGAGACAAAGGATGCACCTGGTCAATGGCTGCACCAACACCACCATTGGTGTCCACACCACTCTCACACACAGGGAACAGCCCTACGCACTATGCATTGCACTACCAGTTACTTTGCTAGCCACCAAGGCATGGTGAGGGGCACACACCGCCAAATGCAGCACACCTGAGATCCACGCAGTCCTGACCAGTTGTGTATGCCTATGAGCTAGGTAGCATGATTATCCCTTCTGGACCCTTGCCAACAGGGGACCTACTCTGCAATGTCAAGCCTGGGTTAGGGGCACCCACTGACACACATCCCCACCTGGATCCCACCCTACCATGCGTAAGTTGTAATGATGGGCACCATTTGCACACACATGGTCTAGCACATAACCAATAAGTCGCCCAGGGGACATCCACCCACCCCCCTTTCACAAGGCCTTCACATACACACCACCCCATGCAATCATGCCATATGCACGTGCTCACAGTATACTCACCTGTTAGTTGGGAGGCCCATACAGCAGTCCGTACTGGGATAGGACCCCATCCACCAGTCGCTCTAACTCTACCGAGGTGAAGGCAGGGGCCCTTTCCCCAGTCACACGGGCCATGTAGGTTCTATATACTGGTCACAGCAGCACATGCATTGTAGGTCCTCTCCTTTTGAAGGACAGGTAGCAAGTGAGGAATCAGATAGAAAATGGCGGTCACGTCTACGGCGGTGCATACCGTCACCGCCGGCGTACATCACCATTGGCCACTGTACCCCATAGGGCCCAATGTCAACCAATGAGGAGTTGCACGGCACGTAACGGCACATAACGGCGCACAAGGTCAGCGGAATTACCTCACTTCCATCTGTCCCTCCTTACAGGACAGGTGGACGCCATTTCAGTGGGGGTGGGCAGGCCCTTGATAATAAATGCATCACAGTTAAAATTTGGACATACAGGACAAATCCCACTTACCCAATACAAATTGACATCATGCATTGTACTGTTGTGGCTCCAATGTTCAGTTTGTGACCGGCTCCTCACTCCTTTGTCCCTTAGATTGCTACCGCTGAGGATGAATAGGAGTTGGAGACATACCCCCATGTACAGACCCCTGGTGGACTTGGCAACAATGGAGGACAGGCACATCATCCTCACCTATAGACTTGACAGGGCCACAATCACAGAGCTGTGTGCCCAATTGGAGCCTGACCTGATATCTGCTATCCGTCACCCCACTGGGAATCCCCCTCTTGTGCAAGTTCTATCAGTGCTCCATTTCTTGTCAACTGGTTCTTTCCAAGTGACAGTGGGCTCAGCAGCAGGAATGTCACAGCCAGTGTTCTCAATAGTGCTGACCAGAGTGTTGTCTGCCCTGATTAAACACATGTGCACGTGTCCCAGGTGGAGGATTTGGCTACAGTGAAGGCTGACTTCTATACAAAGGGACATATCCCCAACGTAATTGGGGTGATTGATAGAACTCATATTGCATTTGTGCCCCCATCATGATGAACAGGTGTACCAAAATCGTAAGAGTTTTCACTCCATGAATGTACAGATGGTGTGCTTGGCGGACCAGTACATTTCCTATGTCAATACTAAGTATCCTGGGTCAGTGCATGATGCCTTTATCCTGAGGAATAGCAGCATCCCAAGTGTGATGGGCCAACTACAGAGGCACAGGGTGTGGTTAATAGGTGAACCCTGGTTCCCACTCTGTAGGTGTTGGCGTATGGGTATGGTGTTGGCCATTTGGAATAGTGTGTGGCTAATTGTTGTCCCTCAATATTTGCAGGTGATTCTGGTTACCCCAACCTATTGTGGCTACTGACCCCTGTGAGGAATGCCAGGACAGGGGCAGAGGAATGTTACAATGAGGCACATAGGCGAAGAAGACGGATAATCAAAAGAACCTTTGGCCTCCTGAAGGCTAGGTTCAGGGGCCTCCATCTAACAGGTTGATCCCTGTGCTACTCACGCCAGATGATCGTGGCATGCTGCATGTTGCACAATCTTGCCTTGACACTCCATGTGCTTTTTCTGCAGGAGGAGGAGACCTGAGATGGTCGTGTGGCAACAGTGGACCCTGTGGACAGTGAGGATGAGGAGGCAGAGGATGAGGACCACAGAACAGCAGTGATACAACAATACTTCCAATGACACACAGGTAAGACAGTGTTACTTCACATTTCATTGTCAATTATTTGTATATGTTTGGCACTGGCATGCTGTTATGTCCCACTTCTATGCCCACTTACTGTACCCTTTGGCAATTCATTTTACAGATGTTAGTGCCACACTATCGCTCCTGGTGTGATCACTGCAGCCAAATACAGGTCTTTCCTATGTGCACAATTACTGTATAGTTGAATTGCAATGTTTGAACCTGGTTAAGCAAATACATACTTAAAAAATGTTACATACTCCACATCTCTATTTTTTCCAACGGTGTTTATTGAAGTGCTAAGAAGAAGAGGGGCAAGTGCAATGGGATGGGGTCATGATGGAGGAAAGTCCAGGGTATTGTTCCAGTCTATTTGTAGCACAGGTGCATTGTCCATGGGGACATAGGAAGGAGAGCAATGGCAGTTCAAGGTGGACAGGGTGACTGTGTGGGACACAAGGGTGACAATCAGGAGAGTCTCATTTCCTTGCAGAGGTCTTGGCAATAGTCTCTGGCTGCTGCCTGGATCGCAGGGAACGTTTGCGGGGTGGTTCTCCTTCTGTAGGGCGAGGGGTGCTGGTGGCCTGTTGGTCCTGTGGCTGTGCCTCCTGTCCACTAGCGGCAGCAGAGTTGGAAGGCAGTTCAGATGTCTGGCTAGTGGCAGAAGCCCGCTGTTGTGAGACTGCCTCCCTCATTATGTTGGCCATGTCTGCTAGCACCCCTGAAATGGAGACCAGGGTGGTGTTAATGGCCTGCAAGTCCTCCTGATTCTCTCTGGTGTGCATGCTTTAGTGATTGGTGTCATACAGGGCTGTGAATGGTGTCCATGCATTGGTATGGCATGCAGGGCTTGGTATTGGGATGAGTGAGATGTGAAGGTGGTGGAGCGATGGGAGTGAGGGTGATGTTGGGGGTATGTGTTGGCATGGAGGTAGGGGGTACTAGTAGTATATAGTTGACTTACCAGAGTCCACTCCTCTTCCTACTCCAGCCAGGCCCTCAGGATGCATGATTGCCAAGACTTGCTCCTTCCATTTTGTTAGTTGTGGGGAGGAGGTCGGGGTCCACCGCCAGACCTCTGTGCAGCACGTTGGTGTCTTGCTGCAATAGAACATACCTTCCCCCGTAGGTCGTTCCACCTCTTCCTGATATCATCCCTGGTTCTTGAGTGCTGTCCCATGGCATTGACTCCAAAACACGCAACACACACCTGCTTTATATAAATCTATGCCAGTTAGGTATCTGAAGATATTGGAGATGTCCACTGAATGTAGAGTCCCATGGTATTATAAACCTTACACATGTTAAATAAATTACCTACAGGATAGGAGTTTGCCTGGAGTGTAAAATGCACTGAGTTTTACAGAGATTTTCAGGATGGGGTCAGGGTTCATTAAGGCCTGCAGTAACAAAACAAACATTTGGGACATCCCAAAGGTTTCTGAAGAGCAGTGAAGTATTTTAAAATAAACCTAATATGTGAAAATATTCAACTTTGTACTTAAGGAGAAAAGAAATTAAATCAAAAGGAAAACGAGAGTGGGAAAGAAAAGGAAAAAGGGTAGATAAAATAGAACAAGAGAGCGAGAAAGAGCAAGAGTGTGTTTGTGAGCATGAGAAAGCGGATAAATAAGGGCGAGGAAGCAAAATGTTTTCAAAAGCTGGCTTTGAAATTGAGCCAACAGTGCTGTAATGGAAGTTTGAAACTGTTTTATATTCCCAATTTCAAGGACTTTGATTTAAGCTACTATTTCCTGAATGGAAGTGTGTCATCACCATTAGTATGTCTGTATGTCTGACCGCTTGTTTTGTAAAGGATCTATAGACGAGCTTTTGTGTCCATGTTGGAGGTAGGGGGAAAGGATATATCATCCATTCAATAATGGCAAAGCAACAGCACACATAGTGCCCTGCACGTTTTGCAGGATGTCTCCACCTTCTGCAGTACCCATGTTTCTGGTTTATGTCTCATCCTTATGGATACTGCATTTTGGGGAGTCTGTACCCCTCGATGTATCTGTCACTTTGGGGATATTGCACCCTGACCCTGGACTGCCATTTTGGAAGGCCTGTATTAAGTCCTAATACCACCATTTTGGGTGAGTCCACTTTCAGTACATACTAAACTGTATTTGGGGGTCAAATCAATTTTGAAAGTATACCAAATTAGGGCAATCCACAACCCATCTACAGAAGATCATGTTGGAGGATTCTATCGCCCTAGAGTAACTTTTGCAAATATCTAAGTTCGAGGATTTGTAGGCATGAGCCATTTGTGTTAGTTCCCTATCCATATGATATTCTTCAGCACGCAGGAATTTTGTAAGAAATCAATTAAACAAATCTTATTCTTACTTAAATCAAGTGTTGCTAGTGGGATCATCTTTTTCACAGAAAAATTCAAGTGGGAGTTTGCCTAATGAATAAAAGAGCCCATTGGTTTTCTTTGCCTAGCTCCCAGTTTCACAGCACCTGTTATGTTTCTTAAAGTCACAGGTGAGATAAGAGCTAACTGTGGATTCTGTCAAAATAATGGGTGGCCGAAGAAATTAGCTTGTCAGCGTACCTTGGTTTGCCAAGTAGATAGTGCTGAGAAAAGTAGGGAACTTTGAATGGTACGAATAACATACCATGCTAAGTCCCTTCTTCTAGACCCTGTAAATAACAAAAAAGTCAATGCAGTGTTAAGGAACAGTGAATGTTGCCACTCATCTTTTCACTGAATGCATTTCTTCTTTTCTACCATAGACACTGGAAGTAGGGGTGCGAGGGGCACTGCAGCACCCCCAGAAATAACCAGGATGGAGTTCAGAAGTTGAATGTACAACAAAGACGCCTGTAAATGTTGATTTTCTCTTGACATGTCTGCTGTGCATTTATAGACAGAAGTCAAGTGTCAGACTGTCTTCTAACAAATTGCTGCTTAGTCTTTTAACATGGAAATTGGCGCTGTTTGTTCTTTCTCCCACTGCAAAGTGAGAGGATTTTGTAAAGTAAAATATGTGACAATTTTGCTGGTGTGAAAAGAGAGGCTGCATGACGTCATTTTTTCTAACAAACAACAGAATTTAAATACCTATAAATGAACTGTGCCAATATTTTATAATCTATCAGCATTTAGAAAAGCTCAAATCAAGACACTTTACTAAGAATTGTGTAAGTGATATCTATGCTCTAAGACCCAATCATTTGTGAGTTATATAGGCCCATATTTAAGAAAAAGGGGCGCATCAGAGCCTATGAGCCACTGTTTCTGTGCCCCCCCTACCTGCACCTAACAACACCATGGTTGAGCCGTATGTATGATACGGCGCACCATGCCGGTCATTAGCACAATAGCGTCAACATTTTTTATGCTATTGTGGTGCTTTGCTACACTAGCTTCAAACATTTTGACACTAGTTTAGCAAAGTGCAAGAAGTCCCATTGGTTTCTATGAGGGCATAATTTTAATGTCTGCTCTAAGCAGGCTTAAAAATGATGCCAAATTGGTGCAGTAAAATCATTTAAATTTCACTGTGCCGTTTTTGAGGGCCTCCTAGCACTGGAACGGCCCCCTTGCCTACATTATGCCTGGTGCAGGCATAATGTGGCATAAGGGTTTACAAAGTGGGGTAATGCATGCATTGCAGGGCTTTGTAAACATGGCGTGTGGAAAAGGCCACTTTAGCGCCACCTTAGCATAAAAAACTGACACTATAGTGGCGCTAGGGGCTCTTAAATATGCCTCATAGTTTTATCAGTAAAGTTGTATGTTTGTGCAAATTTAGTGACCATTTTAATGAATAAGTTGTGTGTAAATGACAGTGAGCTTCCATACCATACTTTAGTAGTATATTTGTGACAGTGTGTTCGAAAATGCACCTCCTGCTAAATATCACACCCCCACCACCACCACCACTTTGATGCTGAATAGTGTGGCCGGTGGTTGATATGTAAATGAAAGACTGCTAGTGCCTGAAGTTCTTGCTTGTTCGATAGTCCGTGTCCAGTGCAATTAAATGTTGGCCTCTTTAATTCACTATTAGACACTCTCTGCATCTTTATCCGACCTCTGCATGTTTCTACTTTCTCCCTTTGTGTCCGTAATCCTGTCTTTGTATTCCTGTCTTTCAGATTTGTATGATTTTCCCTCCTTCGCTCTTTGGAATTATCTGATAAAGAAACATTTGAACTGGTGGCCCCCACAGGCTCAAATTAAGCACTGGCTGTGACTCATTTGCTACACTTGTTCTTCGTGTGACTCTGGGAGTTTTTTTACAATCCCTATGAGTTGGGCGAAGTAACATTGATGACAGCACACCCACTTTGAAAATTATTCCAGCACCACGGATTGCTAGCAGTCTCCGTCTGTTTTCATTTATTGTTGCATAGTGAACCAGTGATATTCACATCTTTCCAAGTGAATTACCTAAGGCACTACTTTTAAAAGTAGTGATATGACTTTTTGTGAGGGACAGCAACGTGAAGCAAATCACTTAAGCCGCTGCATAACGCTCCAATAGACTCAGCTTCTAGCAGTAAATCCCCGTTGGGAGGTTTATATATTGACAGGAGAGGGAGGTCAGTCTAAACTGCGTGCCTCCCTGTACGCACCAGTAACTACATTTCCTTAAACCAAGAACAATGTGTTCAGGCACGTGTTGTCTGTTCCTTTATACGTATTTTATGTTTATTATCAGCTACCTAAAGCCTCTGACCATCTGTAGGTATGGCTGCCTGCTGTGATGAGAGCGGGCTCGAAGCCAGCCCACAGATGGGGCTTCACCAAGGGATATGTCTGCTTCAGCTCTTCAAAAACATTTATCCTACCTTTCTTCACTGCACTAGCGCAGTGAAAGAGGAACAATTTATGTAAACAATTGCACCTGCATCGTAATTTTCATTATGCTGGTGTTGCCACATAATTTCTGCAATTTCGCGTTACACTTGTTTTGTGAAATGCCATCTAGTATAATTTCAAGTACCCGCAGGTAAACATCTTATTTCAGAAACACTGGAACAAGGTGAATAAACGAAAAATGAGCGGCTTCTGTTTGTGCTTCTTGTGTTTATGCACTATTTTTTGCGTGAAAGGTGACCTCGCGCTCAAAATGGGTACATGAAAGCATTCATGCTAAATACAAAATCTGCACTATGTATGATTTCACATGAATTTTCAAAATGTTCATCATTTGCCAAATTTGCGCAACTCTGGTAAACACCGAGCGACCATTAGCGTAATATAGTCATGTCTTTCATTACCAAATGATCCAAACGCAGGGTCATGTTAGGTAAACTCTATGATTAGGATCAAGTTTGCTCCAACACACCTTTACAAAATGGATATTTATGTATGGGTCAGACTGGGAAACCGTTGCTTTCTGAATGGTCAATGATGCAAATATGGGTGCTAACCGACATTGCCTGACACCAGTGCAATATATATATATATATATATCTATATATATATATATATATATATATATAAATTACCTACTACCGGTCGCCAGTAGGTAGTTATAGTTAGGACCATTATTTCCATAGAAAGAGCATTTTTTGTTTTGCCAATAACTTTTCTGTCTCTTGAGGAATCTTCACAAAATTTTCAAAACATATACTTAGATCGGTTCAGCTGCTGTGTTGAAAGTTTCGGGGTGACCCATCAAGCAGGGGACGATAAAAAGAAGAGTTTTAAAAATATAGATGTAGGGATGAGGATCATCCGTGGATCCAACTGTCCCCGTACTGATATCTGATTGGCTGCCAACTCGTCAAGCACGAAGTGTTGGCAACTATCTTGGGACTCGGCTTCAGCCAAAACCTAGATAAAAAAGTAAAAAGTAAAAAGAATGAAAAGGGGCCGGGGTAGGGACACCCTGATCCCTTAGCTCTGATGCGGGGCTAAAAAGCATTTTTTTTTAAATGTGTGAAAAATCAGCAGATCTAGATCTGTGGACTTTTCCATTTTTTTTTTTTTCAAAGGGCAGTTTCCCGCTCTTCTCTTTTAATTAGCCCTCGGATGGGCCAGGTCCTGGAGACATTGGGGGCTTTGATAAAGGAGCAGAGCACACGGGCCCCACTCCTAGGGCTTCTATTAACCCCAGGGTTGATCAGAATTAAAAATGTGGGGTGCATGGCCATTGTCATGCTCTGCTAATTACCCCACAAATTACAGCACTCATTACATCTTTGATAACATCATTGACAGTATCAATGTAATATTTGCAGTAAAACTGTGCATGGCGGGGGCGCAAGTTATAGTTACCTTAAGTCATGAGTTATAGTTACTTGAGATAACTGTAACAGGTGAATTTCTATGGTTTTATATGCTTAAATTGTGAGCTTAACTTAAACATCCCTGTAACCTTTGGTTTTTAAGTAAATATATATATATATATATATATATATATATATATATATATATATGTATATATATATATATATATATATATATATATATATTATCTACTGGTGGTGGCCAGTATGTAGTTATAGTTAGGACCTAATTTCAATAGGAAGAGCGTCTTTTGAGCCTCATTATGAGTTTGGCGGTCCCGTGACCGCCCTGTTGGTGGAGGCGGTCTGATCGCCAATGTTCTGGCAGAGCAGACTGCCGTATTACTAGTTTGGCAGTCTCACAAACAAATGACTGCCAGCGGTCTGCTGGCACCGCCAGGCAGCCTGGACCGTCACGAGGAAGCGCAAACAGGCCAACGGAGGCAGTGTTTCCTCCTGACCCATTACGGGGTTTCACACTGCCAATGTGCCTGTGGGGGTCCAACCACCATGTACAACCTGGCAGAAATGTATAATATAAAGGGAGACACTCACCTGCAGGCAGCTTCACACATCTGGGACTGCCATGGAGCCATTTACAAAAATCATGCCACTGCTGCTGCTTGTCGAGAGTCCACAAAATCAATGTTGAGCTGGGCGCCATCATCCATCACACACCGACCTGTATTTTCAAACTCTAAAAACAGTTTGTCGCACCGGCAAATACATCATGGGGAGTACAACGCGGGCAACTGGCATATGTCTCATACAACACATACTCACTGAAATACATCAACATGGACACATAAACACACACACAATACGCACACTTTGCCCAGCACACTCACACAGCACTGCAACACTACACAAATACACATGACCACACAGCGCAGAAACAGGAACACTGAAGGCTACACAACATTGTCACACACAGCAACAACAACACACCTAAAGCACATGTACAGTTACAGCTCCAAAATGGCCTGGGACTGCCCACACATACAATACACATGCCTATTGATGTGGCAAGAAACACAAACAACACCACCAGTAAACAGCCCTGAAATGGACACACACATCACAGCACAATGGCATGTATAAAACACAGAGACACAAGTATACCAAGGACAACATAACAACTATACCTACACAAGTGGGATTGGGCCATCTGGGACACACAGGGAGGAAGAATGCACTGGGACATATAACACTTTGAACAGGACCCTCAAGCAACATCTCCACAGGAAATGGTCCAACATGGGTCTCAGGGAAAAACAATACCAAAGCCAATTGTCAGGCACATCTAAAGAAAGGGGAAGGGAAAGTCAAAATATCACATACAACTCCCACTGCATGGGAGAAACCTCTGTAGGGATTAATTGCAAGGGACACACACCTAAATGGACACATGCACAGGCAAATGAAAATATAGTGAGCACACAACACACTCCATGTCTGCACAAACAAAACTCAAGATGACACACATCTCATTTATACATAAGCCAGATCAGGGGGAAAAAGTCTCACACCATACATGCTCACATTGGATATCAAAATAAGAAATACTTACCATATCAAGCAGTGAATAATGCCATCACACAACTATTGTATTCACACATGCATGCCTATACACACAGCATATACCCTTCTCCTGGAGGACAACAGCACTGCACACACACTCACATACTGCCAACAACAGCACATGGATCAGTAAGCAGGCTCAAACACACACAACTGCAGGCACACTACCAAACTCACTCAAGGACAACAGAAAGCTAGAAAAGGAATTGAAGGACAAAGGCGTACCTAAAACATAAAAACTGTTGGGTTTATTAAGGAGAAATATTGCTAATGTACAAAGGCCATAGGCCAGTCAGTGAGAAATGCCAACAATGGCACACTTTTGTTCCCTAACTTGACTTCTAACTAACATATAACTTCCACATGGAGGGACATCAAGGGGCAGACAGCCACCTCATGGATTATCTCAGGGGGTAGGGGGATTGGATTTAGAGAGGCACCTCATGGATTATCTCAGGGGGTGGGGGTATCAGATTTAGGAGGAGGGGTTTGGGCTGGGGAGGGGTAGTCTTCTTCTTGGGAGAGGTGAGCTTCTTTTTGGGAGGGATGGACTTTTTCAGGGGGAGGAATGGTTATTTGCAGGGAGGAGGGGAGGCCTTGGAGGTGAAAGGGATGGACAGGGAGCTGGGTGTGGTCCTTCTATGTGTGGATTGGGGTGGGGGAGAGCACAGGTAAGGCCAAGGTTACACAGGAAGAGTTTTTGGGAAATACAGGGACAGTCATAAGAAGGTAGATGGGATTTGGAGGTTGAGGGAGTGGTTGTCTGATGTGTAGGTGTGAATGTTTTGGGTGTGTGCTTATGCGAGGTATGCTTGTGTGTGGTGGGTGTCTGTTGGGTGGGTGAGTGAGGGCATTTATGTGTCTTGGATTTAATGGGTGGAGGTGCTGGGAGATGCTTTGGTGGGTGAGTGGGTTTCTGCTGGGGTGGTGACTGCTGGTATTGTGTATGTAGTGGATGTAGGTATGCTTGTAGTTGTGGTGTCTGTGGGTGTGGTGTCTGTGGGTGTGGTGCTTGTGGTGGATGTCTGAGGGTCAGCTGGGGTGGTGTCTGTGGACAGGATGGGTGTAGTGGCTGTGTCAGTGACTGTTGCGTGGTTTATGTCGGTAGGCTTGATGTTGTGTTTGATGCTGGGTTTGGTGGGTGTGTCAGGGACAGTTATGAGTGTTGCTGTGTCTGTGGGTGGATGCTGTGTGTGTGTGTGCCGGTGTTTCTTGTGGTGCTTGTGTTTGTGTGCACTTTGTTTGTCTGTTGAGTTGGATGTATGAGGATCTGTTTGTGTGCTTTGGGTAGACAGTGGAAGGGGGGATTTGGATTGGGAAGAGGAAGGTAGAGGAGGGACAGGAGCTGGGGAGTGACTGGCTGCCGTCAGTGTGGAGGCCAGAGCCTGAAAAGATCCCTGTAGACCAGACATTGCACCATGAATGTCTTCCAGGAATGCGTTAGTCTGTTGTAGCTGACTTGCCAATCCCTGGACGGCATTCACAATGGCAGTCTGACCCACAGAGATCATTCTCAGGAGGTCAATAGCCTCCTCACTGAGGGCAGCAGGGGTAACAAGGGCTGGAGCAGAGGTGCCTGCGGCAAAGGAGATGCCCACCCTCTTTGGTGAGTGGGTATGGCCAACTGGGTGGGGAGCAACAGGGAGGGCAGTGATAGAACAGGGGTGGCAGACAAGGATGGTACTGGGGGGGTCCCTGATGGGTCCTCCCCCAACAAGGAGTGGCCACTGGAGGAGGAATTCGATGAGGAGGATGTTGATCTTGGCTCCCCCATGGCACTCCCCTCGATCTCAGGTACACTAGGTCCCTCTGTGATGGTTGTATCTTGACCCGAGGTCCCGTGGCCAGATGCTTCCCCACTCAGCTGTGACGTGTCTCCTTTACCTGGCTGTGCTGATGCTGCAAGAAAAATGAGAAAAAGGGTCATAACATATACATGATGAAACCTCATTCACAACTCTGATTGCCAAATAATACCATCATGTCAAGTAGGCTCCACAAAATTATTTCCTCAAAGTGGCACTTTTATGTGCCATGCCATATTCATGCATGGCATCTGGACTTATCAAATTTACCCACAGGCAAATCAGGATCCCAGACAACTACAAGTGCATGGTTGAAGTCTTACAACCACAATGACCATACAACAACTTGGTGACCTCCACCCTCATAGCCGTGCCACATGCAGCAGTCCTCAGTTCACTTGTTGCCAACAAGTAATTTTCTGTATTTCACACACAAGTTTATGCACACATATAATTCGCACATACATGAGATACCAACAATTTGAGATGATGCCAATGAAATCCAGCTATTTCAGATACAAAAGTGATACATCGTGGGGTAGTTGACATTGGAAATACCCATGTCACAAAGGACACATTTCAACAATGTACAGCTCAAAAAGTGGCACCTGCCCCAATAGAGTCAAGGAGGTAGTGTCAATGTCACTCTGATAGGCCTCACATGTGTCATTGAAAGGAACTACATTGGCATCAGGTCCAATATGTCAGGGAGCGGGGTCTCCAGAATACACACAACGATAAATCAGTCACCCTCAGGATAGTTACCACTGATGTCAGACACTCATTACAATGACATCATCTGAGTGTGTTTGTGGTACACATCTATACCTTGCAGTTTGGAGAGACACAGAACTTGCAAACAAAAATAAAAGGACCACAACCTGTTGTCCAATTAGGAGCGACATCACTATCCACATCTAAGGCATGCAAACCGTGGTATCTGTCTGTGGATGAATGCCTGAACCAATACAAATGTGAGGTCTACATCACTGCAAGTCACTCCATGGTGCATGACAACAGTCAGGGAACAATCATCAATGATTAAACATGTGCAGTGCATGTTTCAGCAAGATGCCACGTCAAGGGCATAGATGAACATAGAGTGGGCCCACAATCTGGGCCTAAATTTCATGCCCCTCATTGCTATTGTAGTCCTACATGACAAATGGCATACTTCGATGCATGAAAGTATTTGTCAGACAATAAACAATGCGGACACACTCATGTCTGTGGCACAACATGAAATGGATCAACATTGTAAATGTGCAATTCCACCAACAGTTTTCCATGCACATATATACAAGGGAATGCAGACATCATACCATCAACATGGGTACAACATGGATGTATCCTAAAAGGAAAAGGGCACATGCTGACATGTAGGCACAAAGAATGTTGGCTATAGGCATGGGACATAATTCTACTCAATGGACATTCCCCACTTACCAAGGGAAAGTAGTTTGGTACATCTGCAAACCATTTACTGTGTACGCCATGTCACATCTATGCTGGGCATAAACACATCACAGAGTGTAGTGAGGCACCAGGACCCATCATACGCTCTAGGAAACAGGTGGCAGATGACTACAAACACAAATGCCCAGGCACATGGCAGAGGACAGTGATCCATTGCCCACTTATCTTTTGTCTGTGGCTTGCAGGGTAAGTGATCTATGGGTCAGAAATTACACCCACTACAACATCAAAAAGCACATGAAAGATCACTGTACACAGCCATTTGTGATCCCTGCAGAGAAAGTGGTCTGAGGATTCCCCCAGGTTTATATCAGATCCCAGGTTCAGAAGGCAAGGTAGACCAGTTTGATATGCATGACATGTCAACACAAACAATCTCCCATCTGTTTGACACATAGCTCATCCCTAATTATCAGGGGGAGCGGTCAGTACCCAACTCAATCACCAGACATAGGGAGAGGCAGGAATTTGTTGTCTACTCACCCCCTTGTGGCTGCCGTGTTGCCCTCAAATGCCTATCTAGCTCCGGATAGTCCACCACCTGAATGAGGATCATTAGGGGGGTCATTGTCCGATGGGCACCCACCCACATTGGGACGACAACGTCTCAGATCCTTCCACCTCTTTCTGAGGTGGGTGCTGCACCAGACGTGGACCTCCCGGGTCCTCAGGTTCTTAGCGATCACTCTCCCTTTCTTCTGATGGGCGTTGACCAGCATGGATGCAATAGAAAAGACAAGAAATTATGTCAACAAGTCCCATCCAAAATGACTGAGTCACACACATGTCAGTATACAAAGCTATGAACAATCTGTTTTTGGCCAAACTGCCCAAATGTGCCACATACCAGTCACTGGATACAGGTACATGGCTACAAACACTTCCCAGTCTGCAGACCTATCCACCACCCTGCTCAGGCCCTCCACCGACTAGGTAGCACAAATTACATCTTGTGGTACATGCTCTAGCAATCTGACTGAGGGCTGAGGAACCATGGGACACATCACACCTCTGTGCTTCTGAATAGTACACTCCTTAGTCATGAAGGCATTGATACACACACTCTGTGAAAATGATACCCCGCATATAGTTCCTACAGGCTACTGCCAGAGTACAAACTCAAACATTACACATGGGTAACAATGAAGGCAATGGCATGGTCGGTGTAGAAGGTATCTAACCTGTCAATGTGTGGACATGTGGACTGACAAATGCATACTCATGCCACCTCAGGGGGTGGAGTTCGGTTTCATGTAAATGTGTCACTGAACATGCTGCTGGATACATGTGTACATCCTTCAGAGATGGCATCCAACAATCAAAGGCATGCATTGTCCATTATCTGCTATGTGACCAAATCAATGAGTCACAGAGCATGGGTTCCCGGGATTCATCACACTGTCTGCACTATCATTATGCAATAAGCCTGCAGAGGACATATATGACCAGTGTGATGCTTTCAACAGGGCTGTGGGAGCAAGGGGCCTGTCAGGGGTCAGAGACACACATGGACTGTGATGCCAAGTGCACATAATACATAGATCATTGTCTCCCTACTTAAACCATTTACATACTCATCAGGGAGAGAACCTCAATAAGCTGCATTTTTTAACAGAGCCTAGAGTGGTTCATATGACAGGACGTACTTGGATACAGTCACAATTGCATAGTCAAAAAGACTCAAAACCAGCCTAGACTTAGACCCATACTGGGAGATACATTTGACAAGCTCTGGCCTCTGCAGGCTGAGCAAAAAGAATCTACATTGTGCTCCATTCCCTTCACTTCCATACATTACAGTACATCAAGTAGCCAACAACATATTGGCATGAGGTGTGTATGTGGTATCCGGAAGGGCAGAGTGAGTCAGAATATGCCTTCAGAATAACAGTTTAATGAGGACAAATGTGGTTTGACATCTCACAGGCAACATACACATTGCTCACTTAACAAACCCCTGACACATACAACATGCGCACACAGCTAATGCTGTCATGAAAATATATGTTGTATCACGCTGACAACATCGTTGTGTCAAGTGATGTTTGGGGATGGCTGTGATGTCACCTCACCTAGTTTTGTGCATCCAACCTAAGGTACAAGTGGGAAAACTCAAAACAGACACACATTAAAGTCTAAGAACGCAGCATCTGGCACTGAACACAGTTATATGAGCATTGACTCTCCGATTGATGCTACACCGACTCAACCTCCATGGTCTTGACTTTTCATCCTGACACGCATGGGTACAATCTAGCCTGTGAGCAGGGAAGATATGGTTATAAAAGTGAACATGAGGTTCTTACCTGCACCTCTGGTGCACCCTAGAGCTGTCCATAAAGGGACAGCACCTCCTCCTCTAGCCTCTCCAGCTCCCCTTGAGAGAAGGCAGGGGCACTATAACTTATTGGACATGGCATAATTGCTCCCAGAGGCGGTACACAGCAGCTCAGGTCATGAAGATCTTGCCAGCAGCAATGTCAGGAGTCAAGTGAGGGATATTTCAGAACATGATTGTCACCGTCACCATGTATGCGGCCGTCACTGCGGGCAGACACTGCCATTGGCCTGCAAATGCCTCTGGCAACAACATTAGCCTATGGCTGTGTCCACTGTGGTAGCAACCGCCTACCGCTAGGATGACTTCCACTGGCAATCGTGGGTGGTTCCTAATGCCTAGTGGAGTAGGCCAGGCAGTGCCATTTTAGAGGCATGAAATGCATTATATGGCCCATACAAATACGTCACAACTCCGAAAATGTTGTTCACACCAACGATAAGTGCTTGTCTTGTCCTGTAATGTGTGTCCTTGAGTTGGATGCCATTCTTGTACATTGCCTAACACATGTGACAACTTGCTTTGTGCCACAACCCCCTCCCACTGCCCTGGTAATTTGAGTTTTGGGACATCAATTCACAGTCCAAGAGGCAAGTTTTATGCACAAATTCTTGCTGTCCAGATACAAGATGTGTACACATTTGTGACATAGCAAGAGGGAGACATCTTTGTTCTGTATTATTGACAGTGGTGATGTGTACTGTATATCACTCCTCAACTTATGACATGCCTTGTCACAGATTTTCATTGACATACCTAATATATGTTGCAAGGGTCAAATAGAGATAGGCTAAACTCACTTGTCCTACATAGGTACCTAGGGAGGGGAATGATCAGACATCCTCCTGTCTACCGTCCACTGCCAGACCTTCAGGCCATGGAAGAAAGACACATTATCCAGATCTACCATCTAAACCGGCAAACAATTGTGGATCTCTGTTGTCAGTTGGAGCCAGATGTGATGCCTGTGGTTCATCATTCAAATAGCATACCACCCATTACACAAGTCATGACAGTGTTATACTTCCTGGCCACGGGGTCCTTCCAAGATACAGTGGCACTATCTGCTGGGATGCCCCAGTCTATGTTCAATCTTGTCTTGAAGGATATACTCTCAGCATTGTTAAAACACCTGGGCAGCTACATCTGCTTTTCTCAACATGAGGATTTGGTCCATGTGAATGCTGAGTTCTATGGTTTGGCACATATCCCACATGTGGTGGGAGCCATTGAAGGAACACATGTTACCTTGGTTCCACCGCATGGCAATGAACAAGTCTACCATGACAGGAAGAACTTCCATTCCATCAATGACCACTTTCTTTTTCTGGCAGACCTCTACATATCACAGGTCTGTGCCCATTATCCAGCTTCAGTCCATGATGCCTTCATCATGCGGAACAGTGCAATTCCACAGCTGATGTAACAACTGTACCTAGAGAGGGCCTAGCTGAAAAGTAAGTCACAGTTGTCCTGTTTGTTTGTATGCAATGTCTGCAACAAAAATTGTGATGAGAGGGACTCATTTTTGCACATATGTCCCATTCCTTCACACAGGAATCTGAATACCCAAACTGTTGATGGTTATTGACACCGGTAAGGAACCCAACTATGCCAAGGGAAGTCCGCTTCAACAATGCCCATGGAAGAACACGGTGTGGCATGGAGCGGGCTTTTGGGCTCCTGAAAGCCAAATTTTGATGTGTGGTCAAGACAGGTGGAGGCCTCCTCTACTAACTTGAAAAAACATGTGAGATCATTGTGGCCTGCTGCATGCTCCACAACATTGACCTGAGGAGAGATATCCAACAAATTCCGGATGAAGGGAAGCTATAAGAACCACCAGGTGAGAATCCAGAAATTACAAGTGACGATGACAGTGGTGAGGAGCAAGGTGAAGATTTGTGGGCAGATCTCATCAATCACTACTTCACTTGAGTGTAAGCATGTAATATCATCTGATTACTGGGGCTGTGACTGTATAAGCAACTGTACGGGTCAGGATGTATTGCGTAGGGTATTTGTTTCCTATCAACAGGAGATACGAAGCTAGGCAGTATACAGCCAAAGTTTGCTTGCTAAGTCAGACTTGGAAAAGTTGCTAACTTTATGATCTGCTTTGTTTGTGCCGGTCTCATTGCAATGTGAGTGGATCTACTGAAGTTTGATCTGAGGTCTTGGTCATATGTATGATTTTTCATGCCTAAACTCTGTGTATTGTGTTGTTTCCAGGGCTCTTCACCGTGCCATCCTCATGTGGGCATTTCAGAGTTGTGACATTGGCAGGTAGCTGTTGCTATTCTGACATATGAAGTGGGCGTGGATTGATCCAGGTATTGTTGGTCACAGATATGGGGTGTATGAGTCCTGTGCTAAAGCAACGTGGAGAATGTGTGGATGGAATTCTGAAGGGCACACTACACTTGTTTGATGTGGTGAGCTGGTCCAATTGGCTCATGTGTGTGATCATGTGGACTTGAAACATGTCATCCAGTGCAATCCTTGCATTCTCCCTTCACCTTTTGTTGACACTGATCCTATATGAACTTTGTGTAGCTGTTTATGTGTTTCCACGTTGCAGGTGACAGTGCCTGTGCCACAGCACTGACATAGGTTTGTGTCATGCCACAAGATGTTTGCTCATTGTGATGGGATGGACCTATGATCAAGGACTGTTGTACTGCCCTCTGTCTGTGCCATGGCGTATGTTAAGCTGGCAGACATGGTTTTGGTATGTGATAAGGCGTAAGCTAGTGACACAATACCTCAGTTTGTTAGACTATTCTACAGGACAAGTTCTGACAAATCCCTTTCTTCTGTGGTGTGGGGAACGGTACCTTTCTGATATTTAGCCTAACTCAAAATGGTTCTGCCATTCCTGGCTATGACAGTCCAGATGTTTTAACAGCCTATGTGCTGTACTGTGCAATAGAATATTTGGTGTGGCCATTCACTTGTGTTATTGTTTTGATAATTCTCCTCAGAATGACACTATCCAATACATATCCCTCCTTCCATTACCACCTTATGTCTTTCTCAAGTGCATCACATGGGTTTACAGTTCAACTATTCAACATGTTGGAGAAATGGTAGTGTTTTGTGATAGGTGTGTTTATTTACATATGTACAGGCCATAATTGTGTGACTCAACAAAAAAGTGAAGTGAAGGGACCAGTCATGGTGGTTAAAATCAAATTAGTAGATGCCACATCATTTGATGTCCAAAGTCCATTGTCCTAGAAAGTGGTTAAAGAATAGTGAACAGAGTGGATTGGTTGCACACAAAGGAGTTCCTTCAGGAAGAGGTCACTTGATGGCAGTGGTTGATGCCTTGTCATCCACACCTCCTGGAGTCTTGGATGGATGTCTCCGTTTGCAGAGGGGGGTGGGGGATCTGCTGCTACAGAGCAGGGGTGCCTCAGGCGGGTCCTTCACCTGACAGGGTTTCCCTTCCAGTGGCTACCACAGATGTTGTTAGGCCAAATGAAGGGGTGTGGTGTTGGTAATGGTTCTTGATCAACGTACTACTGATCTCCCTGAACACCCCTGTTAGGGAGACCAGGATGGTGCTGGTGGCCTCCAAATTTTCCAGAGACTCATGAGGGAAGACCCTCTGCAGCTGCTGTACCTCCCTGAGTTTGGCAAATACCTGTCCCATCACGCCTTGGGATTGTTGTTAGGCTCCCAAGACTTGGCTGATGGTGTCCTGGCCAGGACCATCCCCCGCAGCCTCATGTTGCAGGCCCACACCATCCCTCACATGCACCCTACCCACACATGCCTGCGCCCTTGGCACAGCTTGCCCCCTACCACTGGTTCCAAACCCATCATTGTCAGAGGTATTTCTCTGTGACTCAGGATCCTGGAATTGCGGGTACAAGATGGTGAGATTTTGTAGCAAATGGGCTGGGATGAGTTGCTGTGGTCACAGTGAGGCTCACTGGTGTAGACTGGCCAGGTTGCCGGGATGGACCAGAATCGTTCTCAATGTCCAGACGTCCATGAGTGGCGTCCTCACAGAGGGCTTCATTCATGGGGTTAGAGGCAGTCTCTTCAGTGGTCTCAGCATTCGCAGTGGCAGCTAGACTTGTTGATGTGAGAGACATACGGGCATATTTATACTCTGGTTGCACCGAACTTGCGTAAACATTTTTGACGCACATTCGGCACAAACCCAACACCATATTTATACTTTGACGCCCGACCCCACGAACGTCAAAATTCCTCTGTGTGCGTCATCTTCTGGATGCAGGAAACTGCCTTGCGTTAATAACATGCAAGGTAGGCGTTCCTGGCCGAAAAATTACTTTAAGGCCTGCGCGCCTTATTTATACTCCTGTGTCATTTTGACGCACAGGAGGGCGCAGCCCTTAAAAAATGGCGCACAGCCTGATGTGCACCGTTTTTTAACATCTGGGTGAGGGCAGGCATGAAGGGACTTGTGGACTAATTTCCATGGTCTCTGACCATGGAAGGAGTCCACAGGTGTCCTTCCCTGCACCCAGGGACACCCCCTGCCACCCTAGCCCACCCCTGGAGGACACCCATGGATGGGGGTACCCATCCCAGGTAAGTACAGTTAAGTTGAGGTAAGTATAGTTTTTTTATTTTGTAAAGTGGCATAGGGTGGCCTAACTTGGGCCCCCCTACATTCCACTGTGCCCAATGGCCATGCCCAGGGGACAAAAGACCCTGGGCATGGCCATTGGGCAAGTGGGCATGACTGCTGCCTTTGCTAAGACAGGAGTCATTTAATTGGTGGTTGTGCGTCAAAAAATGGCACTAGTCCAGTTAGAGCCATGATTTTTGCCTCAAACCTGACTTGCACCATTTTTTGACGCACAACCCCATTTTTCCCTACACCAGCACTGCCTGGTTAGAGTCATTTTTTTTACTTTGACCAGCCCGCAGCTCCGGCTAATGTCAATCCTTAAATAAGGCTCCTGCCTGGCGCATAGGAATGGCGTTAGCCGGCAGTAAATCTTTTGACGCAAACCAGTGCTGCCACTGGTTTGCGTCAAAAAGTATAAATATGGGCCTAAGTTCCAGCAGGCTTAACTGTGGCTGGGCAGGGTGTGGTTTAAGTAATTTTAAGACCTTGTTGACTGTCATGCAGATAGAATCAGAACCTTGTTGTATATATGATAGTTATCATCAGGTGTTCAGTGAATTGTGAATGTGACTGCTCCCAATACCATTCATATGATGCATCTTGGAGCCTTTGATCTGTCTTAAATTATTTAGAAACACAAGCTTTGCTTTCCTTAGTGTCCACAATATTTTCATCTTGGCATAGCTGCTCAAGATGGATCTAGGTGTTTAGCAACATCACAAAGTGTAGCTTGATCTGTATCTTGGTCCCTCCCAAATGGTTAAACTTCAGGCCATATTTATAATTTTACCGCAGGCTAACGCCATTTCTTTGAGCTGTGCGGGCATCAAATTTATACAAACCACAGGTGTGAGTCATTTTTTTTTTTACTCAAACCAATGTGTCACGTCGTAAAGAAAAACTACGTTAATGTGGCAAAAATGACTGTGAGACGGTTTATGAAGTCGCAAACCGGAAACATGCTGTTTTTTGACGCATTAGTGTCAAAAAGCGGCACAAACACAGCAAAATGTGCTAAGGAGAGCCAAAATGGATCCCAGATGCTTGCACAGACCCCAGAAGATGACAACAGACCAGGAACCAGCCAGGAGGACCCACACAAGACCCAGGACAGGGAGAAGAAGAAAAGAAAGTGTCGAGCAGGAAATTCTGGTGAAAGAGGTGACAAAACACCAGCACCAATTGTTTGTCACCTCAAAGTTGCCAATTAGTAGGAGAGAGGCAATATGGCAACAAATTGTTGACAAGATCAACAGTGTGGCAGAAGTACGGAGAACAGTCATTGAGTGCAAGAAACACTGGCATGACTGCAAGTGCAGGACCAAGGAAAAGATGGCCAGGAACAGGAAGGCAGCACTGCAGACTGGAGGTGGGAGTCCAGCACCGTAGGAGGCCCTGGACCACATGGAGGACATGGTGGCAGCCGTCATCCCTGAGGAGATCATCACAGGGATTCAAGGACAGGACAGCGCAGACTACCAGGAGACAACACAGATGCAGGGTAAGTTGCATGGGGAACTAAAATGCCTAATTGTTAACTGCAACCGGGGGGGGACATACCCACTACACAATGCATGGAAGTCATGATATTCAGAGATTGACATGGTTAAAGGAGCACGGTCCGGAGGCAGGGCCCGTTCAGAGGAAATCTGGGGCACAATACTACACTACACCAACAACCTTTGCATGGGGTTTTGTTGCCATGCCAAGGATGTTGGAAAGGTAAAGCCAGGTCAGGAGGGTAGGGTACAACATAAAACTGTCATGCTGTCACATGTCAGCCAGTATTCTCCCTACATGAACTAGGGCCCAATTAACATCCTCTGGCCATATCCACAAGTGGAATTTAACATTGACAACAGTTGCCATTACCACCGCTGCTGTGTGTGCAGGTCAAGTAGCTAATGGCAGTAACGCCCCCATGGATCAAACACACCCAAATTAGAGGGTTCAGGATGACAACGTTATCAATCCTCTGAAACCAATGCAAATGTTCCAATCCTGTCAAATGTGATTGTCCATTGATGCTACAAACATCAGCCATTGTCATAAATATTATGAGGTACACATCACTAATGTCATACCCATGCTGCATATGTCAGGGTCCACCCTGTGCCTGGGTCACAATGCAACATCCCAAATGTCATACTGCTCATACAACAGCATTGAGGGGGAGGAGATATGTAACTGGTTACAGAAA
This sequence comes from Pleurodeles waltl, assembly GCF_031143425.1. Lineage (NCBI taxonomy): Eukaryota > Metazoa > Chordata > Amphibia > Caudata > Salamandridae > Pleurodeles > Pleurodeles waltl. Next base: position 250,206,612 of record NC_090443.1, read on the forward strand.
TACACCCGCACAGTCAGAAGAGGAAATGGAACACTGCTAGAACCATCAGTGCAATCCAATGTAGCACACATTTCCCAACATCAGCAGTACACATTACCAATGCTGACATCCGTATCGTGCCATACCAATGCTATACATAGTATATGCTAGATCTCAGCAACATATAGGTAGATGTGAAATATCAGAGACTGGGGCAGTTCCGGAATGTTAAGTGTGGTGCTAGTGCCATCAGAACACCCACAGCCAGTGAAAGGCCTCACCATGAGAATGGAAGTAGACGGAGGATTTGCAATTCACAATTTGGCCAGAACCAACACCTAGAGGATGTGATGCTGACAAGTCCACAAACTGACCACAATACATGTGACATGCAGGTGGGGCATATGCCTGGGAGAATGCTAATATGAAAGACAGGAACAATGAACAGGAACCAAGATCACAATGTGAAAATAATAGGAAGGCAGGCACGTCACATTACAAATCCCACAACACAGACACACTAATTGTACCATATCTCATTGCAGAGGACGATGGCTCTCCTGCGGATATGCCTGTCCTGGACTACCCTGATGATATCGATGATGAGCTGACAAACATCAGCCAGCAGACCGTCAAAGATGTCCTTGGAACCCTCCAGACCCCACCTTCAGTCACAAGGAGGAGAACATAACTAACAGCCATCACAGAGGACCCACCCACCACCCCAATTGTATGACCTGCCAGCTCCAACACAGCTGAGAACTCTGACAACACTGGCACCAGCTTTGCGAGAACTGTAGTTGGAGTACAGCGGGAGCTGGCCAAGGAGGTGTGGGTGGGGATGCAAAATATGGCAGCCAGCCTAGAGGGGGTGCGTTCGTGAATGATGTCATCTGAAGAACAGGCAGCAGCCATGCAAGGGCGAACAAAAATCTTGCAGGAACTTGAAAAAAGGTTGAAGGAAATCAGCACAGCTGTAAGAGAGCTGACCCGACAACTACAACAACAATCCTGTCAACGCGTGCACAAATGCAATATTGAACCCCTCAGGGCTGACCTGGCTGCCTACCACAGTGATGTGGCTGCTATTCTTAAGAACCAGCAGCTCTTCCGTGCTGCAGTACTGCCCTTAATAGCCCCACAGTTGGCAGCTACCGGGATGTCTGACTCTACATCTTCAAACACTGAGGTGTGTGTTGCCCCTTCACAACCACCACCACCATGGGCAGAGGAGACAACACACACATCAGAAGATGAAGACGTGGAACAGATCACCTTCACCCGTAAGAATACCCAGTAGCACTAGTCCCTCCTACATGGCCACCTATTGCCAAGGTCTTGTGCTTTGTGATCTGCCAGTCTTGCAACAACTGTACCCAAGCACTGTTCTTCAGCCCACTGTTTATCTTGTCACCCTGCCCTGTGATTGTCTCTCACTAACTCATTGGCAAATCCTATCACTCTGCACTGTGTGACACTTCACCCCAGCATGCCCAATGACATGTCCTTTTGCACTTGTGTAGGATCACAATGGAAGGTGTCACACTAATGGACTCACAATCATGGACAATGTAGATATAGCACTACAGCACTTTAAAATAAATAGCACTTACACAACAACTTTGTCTCTGTGTAACGTGACACATCAACAGTGAGGTAGATCAGTGATGTTTACCTCAGGTCAATGATTATAGATTGTCAATACACCTGACCTGAAAGAATGTTGGCTGATAACTATGCACAGTGGTCTGGATTGTACCATCATCTGCCCTTCCTGAGGGTTATTTCAGAGGAAACTAGAAATTATACACCATAATGCTGTGTTAGACGGAATAACGCTTCCTCAAGGGATGTCTAAGCCAAAACATATTGCCTTCAAATTTTTCTTCAAGCCAAAAATTACATATGTGACATTTGACCCAAATTTTACCTAACACACACCATACTGCATGAATGGATGTGTATGAGTTTACATACAAAGATGTCACCGGGCTGAACATTGTAACAAATGATAGGTATGAGTTATGTATACCATACTACATAAGAGCATACTACCACTCACCTTATAAGGATTCACTTGGCCATCAGGCTGCAGGCAGACTTAACACAGTGTCCTCAATGCCAATTCTGGTAGCAAAGTATGTGACATTGAAAACATACATCAAAAAGTAACCACACTTTGGGATCCATAGTAACCATGAGTGGTGAGTGCAATGGATGGCAGAATCATATCAAAGTAGCTTTGGTGTAGCTGCCAATGTAACAGTTGGGATTTGGTTGCAGCATGGGACACAAAAGCTAATGCAAATGAGACACTGTTCACTCATGCCAAGGCCCTGCTCTCCAAGCATGTGATACATACTGTAAAGGGTTACCTAAATATTTGTTAAACCGTAAAAATAGAAGCTAAAACCAGGGGGAAACACCTTACCTAACCTAACCTATCCTAACTACACATTACCCACAACTGGCCCTAACTAACCTAAGCTAAACTTACTTATCACATTTAATGAAACGATCTAAACATCAACCCCCCCACCCCCCTTATAAGACGGGACACATGGAGGACAACATATACTAACCTAAAGACATACTATTGTATACTAAACAAATATATATATTTTTGTATTTTTTATATATATATATTTTTAAAACACCAAAACCCCAACATCATCCAACACACATAATAAAAAAACAGATATTAAAAGTATCATACCATCACCCCCCCACCCACTACTACTAACTAAACTAACAGCCTATACTAACCTAACACTAAGCCCCCTAAACCCACTAATTAAAAGAACCAGGAAAGAGGAGGGAGGGGAGGGAATCATGGCTGAGGGTATATTGTCCACAAGTTTGCCGCCCGCAGTGTCTTTTTTATGGCGCACACTTGTTTACTTGTGCCACCTCCTGCTGCAGCCTGGTCATTTTCCGCAACGTACGGTCCAAGTTCTGTTGCATCTGTTGAAAAGCTGCTGGGTCTATTACTGCAGCAGGGCTGGTCTGGGTGCCAGTTGAGGAAGTATGTGCCCTTGTCGGTGCCATGTCTGTTGGAAGAGGTGCAGATGGTGCTGTGACAGGTCCTAGAGCAATGAAGGTTGACGGTCCAGCAAAGGTGCCTGCTAAAGTTGGTGCCACCTGGGTGGTAGTGGTGGTGCTGGTGGCTGTGGTGGACACGGAAGGGCCCCCTTTGGCAAATGTCCTCTACACTCCGGAGGCTCTTTTATGGTGATAACTCCTTGCCATTTTGCAGAACCGCGACTCCACATCCAGAATGTGGCGGTAACGCATCGCCCTGCGCTGAAACTCCCGAATCTGGATGGGATTCATATTAGCAGCTCTTAAAACAAATAGAAAATCAAACATTAGGTACTTGATTGTGTGATATGACTCCAGAAGTAAATCAGACAATACATCTAATGCACCAGAAACAGGCCATATCGTCATACAGATCACTGATTGTTCCTGAGGAAGTACATGCCAATGCAGCCTACACATGTCCTATCAAATAGCACAGCAATACTCTAAAAGATGGGTAACAACTTGACTGACTTATGCATCATTGTTCAGCCATTTGTCAGGTTAAAAAAAGCTGAAAGTCCTCCACCACTGACAGGCCAACTAAGAACTATGTTCTTGATGACAATCAAGGGCCACAAGATCTGTGAGCTGTAAATGGAATTGCAACGATAGAATGCAGTTGCTAATCATGAGTGGGTATCCTAGATTTGGACAAGTCACTTACAGACTTACATGTCTGTGTACTAAACTTGGATCATCAGTCCTAGGTACACTTTTCACAACCCTACGCCTGTGCCTGAGGGGGGGGGGGCAGCTGGCAACAAATACTTTCAAACAACAAGGACACCCAGGAAGCTTTGGACAGCTGTACATGGGGTTGGGCAGCCCACCACAGGTAAGTAGGAAGCCCAACTAGGATACAGCCAAACCTTGGACAATCCCATCCACACTTATGTTTGGAAATGCAGACAATTGTCAACATCATTTCCTACCAGTAACACATAACTTACAACAAGCAGATAGATGCAAGCACACATCTGCCCATGAGCTGCATGCACACCTAGGCCATTGTTCTCAAGTGCCTCATACTCGTAGCACAACATGTGGACCTACATGCTGCTAGGAAGTCAAACATACAGTCAAACATGTTCATTAGTGAATAGGGAAGCTGAGGTCAGTGGGTAAGACTTTGGCATCCCTATTCTGTGAGAATCAGGGTCTGACTTGCTGACTAAATCACAAATATGGTCCTCCGCTACATTTTCTGATTTTAAGTTTTATCCACAAAACTCATCCCTATTCACATGGCTGTGCCTACAGGACTGACCTACAATTCTAAATTATGACAATACGCGTATGATTGGCCAAATCAAAGATGGGGAAAGAATGATACTCCACTCAAAGAACATCTCCGATCAATGACCAGTGCATCACACCTTGCTATGTGTCCAAGACACAGGAGTCAATCACACAACATCAGCAAACACAACACAGAACAGAAATATCAACACTTACTGGAGATGTCTGGGTCCGCAAATCGAGCCACCTCTCCGATAGTGTAGGGGGCAGGTCCACCTGTAAGGCATGGAAGGGAGAAATGTGCTCAATGTCTGTGCACTATACAACACTTCCAAATACAAATACTATGAGTAATATTAAATCAAAAAGTCAAGCCTCTCAGACATGATGGTACTGCATCCGACACACCACTGCAAAGATGTACAGACCCGGGGACTCCAGTGAATGATACACACATATCTACACACATGCAGTGGCCCTAACTATCATGTGGTGGCAAACATGCTCCATCATTAGTTAGCAGACTAATTCATGGAGTGTATTCCTCTCATCATGTGTATCCATGAGAGACATGCAAAGCCACTTTCCTGGAGGACTGCAATACCAGTCACCCAGCTATTGTGACTAAAACCAATTTAAAACACACAGGTACAATGTACAGAGGACCAGGGGCAGTTGTTAGCCCTCAATTTGTGTAATTTTCTTCATTTTATGTTCCCCAGCTATGGTAAGTTGCACCAACCATAGAGATATGAACCTGTGTGAATAACTTTTGGCATCCATCCCTAATTTAATTGTGGCACTACAAAGTCCAAATATCAGTCTAAGATGTTACCTGAGGTCAGCTATAACTTGCTACGTATGTGTCAGAATCCAGTTCAAACATGTATCCGAAAAAATTGAGGAACAAAATATTTCTTGTAAAAATCTGGATTCAAAACATGTGTTTCCTGGTACACTCACAGACCGTGCATGAAACATATGTTAGAGCCACATTTGCATCACCTACTGATGTGAAGGCAGTACTAATTTACAGGCTCCTTTTGTGTTTTGTAAGTTAGTCTAGCTGTTGCGTCAACAAATGACAGTAATGTGTAGGAGTTATTGTATATCTCACAGGCAACTATGGCCCATATTTATACTTTTTTAGTGCCACATTTATGCCACATTTTGACGCAAAAGCGGCGCTAACTTACAAAATACAATGGTATTTTGTTAGTTTGCGCCGCTTTTGCTTCAAAAAGTGACGCAAATGCAGTGCTAATAAAGTATAAATATGGGCCAGTATGTTTAACTTGTATTCCACATGTTCAAAAACATTGCCTGCAGCATATGAACAAATCAGCTACTGTCACTACAGAACATTTAAATGTGCACATTACTCTGATTTGTACTCACAACAGGGCCACCAATCACAATCCCCAGGTGGTCCAGCAGGTCTTGCTCCCGGGCAACCAGGTCAGCCCATCGGTGCTTCAGCTGGTGGTCGTTACGCGGTGTGTTATAGATTCTCTGTAGATGGTATAGGACCTTTGCCCACCAGAGCCTCCTTGCCTCTGTGTGATACCCCTGTATCACACGCCCACCTGCTTCGATCATTAAGGGTAAGAAGTGGCACACCAGGCAAATAAAGCCACCCAGCTCCTCCTCTCCCATCCTGCCAAGACGAGGCCTACCCAACATGCTTGCACCAAAAAAGGGAGTAAAGGGGTCCAGAGGAGAATGGAGGGAAAGTAGGAGATGGAAATGGAAAGAAAATTAACAGAACACAGCCCAACTATCCCCAAACTAACACTACCCACGATAGACTCCCAACAGTACAAAGGCAAATTTAGACACCAGTAATGACCAAAAAACACTAACACAGGATACCACAGACACTTAGGAAACACAAAAAGACAATTTAAAGAGCACACTGGAGACAAATTCACAAAACGCACAGAGAGACAAGTCAAAACACAGCCACACAGTCAGGAAATATCACAGCCTGCAAAGTGAAAGTGAAAGTACACCCATTGTACCAATTCTCTAAACGGGATATCCTAATACATAACTTCCTGCCTCAAATGTGGTGCATTTTTAATCTTATGCGTCAAAATATTATAACGTTTACAGTCTGTGCGTAATTTTTTTTTTACGCACATGCTTAAAAATAAGCCAGCATCCATATTTTTAAATATGTTTCATACTTAACCAATTTCAGGGGGTACAATGTGGGAATTACCGCTCAGGGCCAATGGATGTTTCATGGCAATGAGCATCATATTTCGATGCATATGCAGCATTTTTTGATGCATGTGCGGTTTGGGTCATTTCTCATTTGTAATAGTAGATGACAGGTGTGACAATACAGAGACAGCCTGATTGCACCTACATTGTGCATTCCGGTGTATGGGCACATGTGACAGATCATACTACTGCGGACCATGATCCTCTACTTGTTGTACCGGATTTGCACTCTTCACTGACGCAATAGATGGCCAAACGTGTGGAATACAATTAGGTATTACCCAGTTAGGGCATGTTTTGCGTCAAGAGAGGATAGCAAGGCGACACAACTCAATACAGTAACTCAATGCCTATGGGTCAATGTGTGTGATTTGGCTCTTACTGTTGTAGTTGTCCCACTGTGTGAACATCACAAGACACATTTTTGCAAATCTGCTTGTATGCATGTGGAGTCAATGTGTCCAACCATCAGATGCTATTCAGTGTGGAAATGAGAGAGGAAATTTGTTTGTCATACACGTAGCAACAAATGCTGTGTGCACTTCGCAGATTTTTTGGAACATAAGCACCACCAATGACAAAGCATTCACAGGATAGATAGCAGACGGTTGATTGTGACAATGTTCCAAAACTAAGCCAACACATGTCCTGGAATGTTGTATACTACTTCCTAGGCACTTGTTTGTTTACTCCCCATGAGTCAGGCATGGGATAATGCTATGTGGGTACGGTGTTTGTGACACCGAGTCCCAAATACAATCCACAAATGTCATGTCACGCCACAGTTGGAGTCATATAAATGAGCCATGTCTCTCCTGTGGCAGTGGAGGACCAGCAGACCAAGCAGCATGTGTTCACATATTTCCAGTGGTAAAATGCACAAAGGTGTCCGGTTCAAGTGTTGTGGGCCAATGTTTAGCCTGCATCATTATTGGGGTCCATGTTGTCACAGTTACGTGCAGGTCTAGTCATGAGTCTGTGGAGCCATTTCCTGCTTCTACAAAGTATCCTTCACAGCTGAATTGAAGGAAAGCCAATGAGGAATTGAGAACACACATGGGGATAGTCCAGCTATGGCACTGCAGATGTGTTATGAGACTGACAACAGGGCAACCTTGGTGTGCTAACAAAGTTAATGGATCAGGAATTTTAAACCGGCAGGTTTCCTCACAACATTTGTACACAGGTGGCCTCTAAAATTCCCATTGCATCCGGGAACATCAGTACCTTAGTGCTGATTAATCTCACAGCTACTCACCATGCAGGCCCCATCAATATGTGGGGGGCAATGTGAATCAGCGTGTGGACAGTCAGGGTCCTAACATGTGTTGACATTTCATGCACATTATCTGACATAGTTTGTTGTGCTGGAGGCACCATATCCAATTCATGCATACAGCCATGGTACACTGTCACTATTTGTCACTCATGCATACATGAAACCAAGACAAAGGATGGGTCATGATTAGGCTATTTGGAGACAAGTTACACCCCATGGTACGATAAGTAGCTGATTATGCTATTCAATGTATTTGAGTATTCATTATAGACCCACCTTCACAATACCCCAGGAGGAAAGTGAGGGCATGGAAAGCAACTATGATACAAATGTAGCCACAAGGAACCTTTATGGTAACGCAAAGACAGGAACCAGTCAGGCTAACAGGATGCAGGATCAATCAGGATCAAAACATGTAACAAGGCAAATACACAGTAAGCAGACTGAGACTGGTCAAAGGTGGAACAACACTGTGTAAAATGAAAACTGTGTTTGTCCTGTGTGTTGGAACGTAACACAATAACCCAAGGGCTATGTTACACAAGTGATTTAAATGGCAATGCATAACAGTGTTATACGTAAAATGGCAGCTTCTATGCTGTTCCAGGCAGCTGCAAGGGCAGTGCATGTTCAAATGGCTGGTCTGCATGGAGGTGCTCACAGGTGTGTGCAGCTTCAGGGGCATATTTATACTCTGTTTGCACCGAATTAGTGTCATTTTTTTTTACTCTAATTCGGTGCAGGTCATAGAGTCATTTTTTGCACGGGAACGCCTACCTTGCATCTCATTAAGGCAAGGTAGGTTTCCACTTCCAAAAAATGACTTTAACTCCATACATTTGGCACTAGACGGGTCTAGCACCAAAGTATAAATATGGAGTTAATTTTGCACTGAATTGGAGTAAAAAAAAGACACTAATTCAGTGCAAACAGAGTATAAATATGCCCCTTAGCGTAAAAAAATGATGCTAATCAGGTCAGAATCATTTATTTTGACTCAAACCTGCCTAATGTCATTTTATTTTAAGCTAGCCTACCCTTTGCACCGGCATGCACCATTCCATACATTTGTGCCCAGCTGGTGCTAAAAAATGGTGCAAGCCGGTGCAAAACTTTTTGGGGCAAAACTGCATTAGTGCAGTTTTGCACCAAAAAGTATAAATAAGGCCCTCAGTCTCACACAAGTCCTGTAGGTGAGAATCAAGTTCAAAGGGCCAACAGTACCTTTCACATGGGAAGCAATGTACAGGTGATTACAGGTCCTACAGACTACAAAGCAGTGCATTATTTAACCAGAAGTCCATGCAGACAGAAGTACAATGACTATGGCATACCATACCAAAGAGGAAAGCACACTGGATTCACAATGTGAGTCTGGGAGTGTGTAGAGGAAGGATTATCTGGGTACCGATATTCCCTTTCTAGGAACCTCTGAAGAAGGGTTGGGTGAGACAGGGAACATGGGTGTGGAGGGACTTAAGACCTGGGCTGCCATGTGCAGGGGATGTCTTGTGAGCAATGCTAGTCATACCTGGGGCACTTGTGCTATCCATTTGCTGCTTATATGAAATTCTTGTCACAATAGTCCTTGCAAAGATAGCTGATGTAGCACTTACTGCTGTCAAGGGTCTGGTCATACCTTCTTGTCACCAACGCAATAGCACATCCACTGCCTCATGTATGAGGCATTTTTTCACTTATTGACTGATGGTGTCTTAGTTGTGTGTCATATGCTGCGATTAACCATGTTGCCAACATGTATGTGTGAAATACCTGTGGTCCTCTGCTATTGCCCTTCAAATGTGAAATGTACACAATATCTGTCATTTACAGTGTGTGTGAATTTGGCTGAACATTCATACGCATCAAATTTGATGTGGACTTTTCTATATCCTAATCTGTATTTCTGCAATGCTCCATGAGGCTACATTCTGAGTCTGATAGTTAGGGATAATGTTATGTAAAAATGATTATCCAGACCATGATATAGTGATTAGAATAGGTGTTTATTGACATATGGTAAGACAGTGGTGATGGATGAGTAGGGTTAAAAGAAATTCTGGACAATATGTTATCTCCGACGCAATCCTGTAGCTGTGTTTGGATGGTCCCCCCTCATGTTGATGGACAGCATCCTCCTCTTCCTCCTCTTCAGGCATTTGTGGGTCGGGTTCATATAGGGGAATGTTCCTTCTTACACATATGTTGTGCAGGATGGCACAGGTCAAAATGATTTTGCACACCATTTCAGGTGAGTATAGGAGGCTGCATCCGGTGATGTCGAGGCACCTGAATCTTGACTTCAGGATACCAAAGGTCCTCTCGACTATGATGTGTGTCCTCCGATGTGCCTCATTATAGGCACGCTCTGCTGCAGTGCTTGGGTTTGCAAATGGGATCATGATCCATGGCTGGATCCCATACCCCATGATCAGCTGAAAGAGAAAATGAGTGAGAACATGTTGATGTAGCTTACACCATGATTATCACTTTGTATGGCTGTTGTTCTCTTGTGTTGTCTATGACTCATCTGTGTTTGTGTTATTGTGTGGAATCCTAGGCTTCTAGGGTGTACCATCAGCATTGGGTTGTTTCCTTATCCGAACGGGTGTTTGGCTGATTGACCGGATGTCAGCAGTTTTTTTGTAGAGTTGCAGTACATTGTGTACTCCCTTGCATTATGTCATGTGAAAGAGGTGTCCATGTGTCTTAACGGGGGTTTCATGATACTTCCTTACACAGAATCAGTTCTACAGTGGTGATAACATGGTTGCATCTATATACCCTGGACATCCCATCCAATTTCACATATGTAATAGAATTATTTAAACATCAGTGAGACCTTTAGATTTGGCAAGGTGACAAGGTACAAAACATCTCCGTACATTGTCAGCACTGTGTTGACATTTGACTATGCACAAATATCCCATGTGTGACAAGTTCTCTGCAGACCTATTTCTCTGCCCTTGCCAAGTCGACTCAAGTTGTAAGGTGTACCTATACATCTGAACATGTTCTAGTTCAGTTGGCTAACTTGGTTGTGAGGTTGTCATTTTGAGTGTTAGAAGGACCGTATGCCTGTACATCTGTTGTGTGTGTGAAAATTTCTCAATCCGTATGTGTAGGAATGTGCACTTTCAATATTGTCACATCAATATGTGTTCTTCGCACAGTTCACTTGCTTATTGGTAGTGGGCAATGTGAGAGCAGGAGTGATGTGAGATATTGGTACAGCCTCAATGATTCCATGTCACCTTCATTGTAGTCATCATCATGCTATGTGTGTCATGGTGTTTGACCTGCAGCATAACACATTACACACCCCTTACGCAGTACGTATTGGTTGGAAGGGTGTTTGATTGAGTGTTATTGATGTGATATTGAAAGATGAATCTTCCAATTGTACTGCCCGTTAAGGCCCTGTCATTGTAATTGTGTTGTTTTAAATTGTCCCCTTGGGTCTGTGGAGTGGCTTCTGTTGTTATTTGGTACTCTCATTTGTCCACAGGTGTATATCCAAATAGATCAGGATATCACACATGACTAGCAGTGTCACAACCTCATTCTCTTCCTGGCCATGTGTCGATGTCGTGGTGTATGTGTTGTGTGTCCTTCAGGGGTGCTGTGCTGTGTGTATATAAGTAGGTTTCTGTACTTACCAACAAGTAGGCCATTTCCATATCGTCCATCCTGGAAGTATTGATTGATGGTGCAGTGACGGAAGATGAATGAATCATGTACACTCCCAGGATACTTTGCCACAATGTTGGTGATCAAACCCTGGTGATCGACAATGGCCTGCACATTGATGGAGTGTACGTGCTTCCTGTTGCGGTATAGATGCTTGGTTGCAGCAGGTGGCACAATGCGTACATGTGTGCAGTTAATGGCACCAAGGACGTGTGGGAAGCCGTTGATTTGGTAGAAGCCCTATTTGGTCTCCTGCTGCTTCTGCTGTGTGTTGTGGAAGCTGATGTTGCGGGGTGTGAGGGAGAGGATGGCATCCAATTCCTTGGGTAGGAAGGCGGAGAATGAGGGCAGTGAGATCCCGGCAACCAGGGCACCATTGGTTTGGAAAGAGCCACTTGACAACATGTGGAGTACAGCTAGCAGCTTGGTTTCTGGTGAAATGGTGCGGGGTGTCTGAAAGGTGGGTGCCAACTGTGGCTCAATGTTGCGCAGCAGCTGCTGAATGGCTTGCCAGTTGAGCCTATACCTCTGAACGATGTCTTGTTGGCAGAGTCCCAAAAGGGTTGTCCTGGTGTGGAATATCCTCTCCTACCTTCTGCGTTGCCTTTGGGGTTCCTGCTGGTGTTGTGGAAGCTGCTGTTGTTGTTACAAACCCGCAAACCGGATATGCGTCATTTTTTGACTCAATAGCGTAAAAAAAAAACGCGAACACTGTCATTTCACCAGAGGAGAGCCAAAATGGATCCCAGATGCCACTACAGACCCCAGGAAGATGACAGCAGACCAGGAACCAGCCAGGAGGACCCACACAAGAACTAGGACACTTTTTGAAGAAAAGAAAGTGTCGCTTTAGTGCAGAGGAACAGGAAATTCTGGTTAAAGAGGTGACGGAACACCAGCATCAACTGTTTGTCACCTCAAAGTTGCCAATCAGTAGGAGAGAGGCTATATGGCAACAAATTGTCGACAAGATTAACAGTGTGGCTGAACTACGCAGAACTGTCATCGAGTGCAAGAAACGCTGGCATGACTGCAAGCGCAGGACCAAGGAAAAGATGGCCAGGAACAGGAAGGCAGCACTGCAGACTGGAGGGGGGAGTCCAGCACACCAGGAGGCCCTGGACCACATGGAGGAGATGGTCGCAGCCATCATCCCTGAGGAGATCGTCACAGGGATTCAAGGACAGGACAGCGCAGACTACCAGGAGACAACGCACACCATTACACAAACCCAACAAGTCGCATGGGGAATTAAAGTGCAATAATGTCATCTACAACCGGGGGGGATACCGACCACAAAATGCATGGAAGTCATCTTATACATGGAGTGGCATGGGTAAAGGGGCACGGCAGGGGGGCATGGCCCGTTCTGAGAAGAACTGGGGCACACCATTACACAAACCCAACAACAGTCCCATGGGGGCATGCTGTCATGCCAACGATGGAGCAAAGGGAAAGCCACGCCAGGAGGGAAGGGCACAACGTCAAATTGACATCCCGGCACACGTCAGCCATGATACCCCTACATTAACTAGGGCCCTCTTAACAACCTCTAGCCATACCGACAACTGGAATGTAACTGCCACAACAGTTGCCACTACTACCTCTGCTCTGTGTGCAGCTCAAGTAGCCTATGGCAGTAACCTCCCCATAGATCATACACACCTAAATTAGGGGGTGAGGATGACAACTTCAACAATCCCCAGAAACAAGACAAAGGCACCAGTACTCTCAAATGTCAATGCCCATAGTTGTCGCAAACATCAGGCAATGTAAACAACAATAGGAGCGACACAGCACTAAGGACACATGCTGCATATGTCAGGGTCCATCCTGTGCCTGGGTAACAATGCAACATCCCAAATGTCATACTGCTCAGACAACAGCATTGAGGGGGGGACACATGTAACTGGTCACTGAAATACACCTGCACAGTCAGAGGAGGAAATAGGACACTGATACGATTATAAGGGCAATCCAATGTAACACACATTCCCCAACATCAGCAGTACACATTACCAATGTCAACATCCATAACAGATCATAACATTGCCATGCATAGGATATGCCACATGTCAAATACATTTAAGTGGATGTGAAAGATCAGTGATTGGGGCAGGTCCAGATTGTTAAGTGTTTTGCCTGGGCCATCAGAACACCCACAGCCAGTGAAAGGTCTCACCATGAGAATTGATGTAGACGGAGGATTGAGTAAGGCAAGAAGGTGGCAATTCTCTATTTGGCCTAAACCAACACCTAGAGGCGATGATGCTGACAAGTCTAATAACTCAATAACATACATGTGACATGCAGGTGGGCCATAGGCCTGGAAGAATGCCCATCTGAAGGACTGGAGCAATTAACACAAAACAAGATCACAAAGTGAATTCATCAAAAGGCAGGCACGTCACATCAAAATTGCCACAACACAGACACACTAATTGTACCCTGTTTCATTGCAGAGGAAGATGGATCTCCTGCGGATATGCCTGTCCCAGATTCCCCTGATGACATGGATGACGAGCCGATAAACATTCCCCAGGAGACTATCCAAAAGTTCCTTAAAACCCTCCAGACCCCACCTTCAGTCACAAGGAGGAGCACAGAACAAGCAGCCATCGCAGAGGATCCACCCACTACCCCAATTGTAAGACCTGCCAGCTCCAATACAGCTGAGGACTCAGACGACACTGGCAACAGCTTTGAGAGAACTGTAGTTGGAGTACAGCGGGAGCTGGCCAAGGAGGTGCGGGTGGGGATGCAAAATATGGCAGCCAGCCTTGAGGGGATGCGTTCGTGCATGATGTCATCTGCAGATCAGGCAGCAGCTATGCAAGCCCTAACATCTAACTTGCAGGAACTGCAGAAAACCCAGAAGGAAATCAGCACAGCTGTAATACAGTTGACCCAACACCTACAACAGCAATCCTGTCAACGCGTGCACGAATGCAACATTGAACCCCTCAGGGCCGACCTGGCTGCCTACCATCGTGATGTGGCTGCTATTCTCAAGAACCAGCAGATCCTCCTTGCTGCAGTACTGCCCTTAAGACCTTCACAGGGAGCAGTGACTGGGATGTCTGATTCCACGTCTTCTAACACTGAGGTGTGTGTTGCCCCTTCTCAACCAACAACAACAAGGACAGAGGAGGCAACACACACATCAGAAGAAGAAGACATGGAACAGATCACATTCACAAGGAAAAGTACCCAGAAGCACTAGTCCCTGCCACATGGCCAACATTTACCAAGGTCCTGTGCTTTGTAACTTGCCAGTCTTGCAACAACTGCACTCAAGCACTGTTCGGCAAACCACTGTATATCTTGTCACCCAGCCCAGTGATTGTCTCTCTCTTACTCATTGGCAAATTCTGTCCCTCTGCACTGTCTGAAACAGCAACCCCAGCATGTCAAAAGGATTTTGGTAACCCCTTGTGTTGGATCACAATGTAAGATGTCACTATAATGGACTCACAATCATGGACAATGTACAGATAGCACTACAGCACTTTTCAATAAATAGCACTTAACAACAAATCTGTGTCTGGGTAATGTGACATATCAACTGTGCAGTAGATAACTGAAATGTGCCTACTGTCAAATTACGTGGCTTGTCAATAAAACTGTCCTGATAATATGTAGTCAGAGAAATCTGCACAGTGCCCATGATTGCATCATACTCTGCCCATCCTGAGGGACAAATCGGATGAAGTGAGAAACCATACACCATCATGCTGTGTTGGACAGAAGAATGCTTCCTCAGGGGATAACTAAGTCATCAAATAGTGTCCGCAAAATGTTGTCAACATGCAAATATAACACAAATAAAATGTCACACTAATCTAAGCAAACACTACAAAAACTGCATAAATGAAGGTGTCTGAGGTTACATACAAATAGGTAATCATGCTGAACTGTGTCACAATTGATGTATAAGACTCATGAAGACAAGAATACAAGAGTGCCAATGAGAACTCATCTTATAAGGGTGTCCTTGATCATCACACTGCAGTCAGACCTAAAATTGTTTCCCCAATACCAAGTCTGGAAGCACAGTTTGTGACTTTCAAAACACACTTATCAACAGAAATACATTGTCATCCATATTAACTGTGATTGGTGGTTGCAACAAAGGGTCGACACTTTGCAAGGTAGCTCTGGGCTAGCTGCCAATCGTACAGCTCAGTTGGGATTTGTTTGTAGCATAGGACACAAATGTAATAGTACAAAATGTATGTACACTGAATCCAAACCCACGATCAAGTACCATTCAACACATACTATTAACGGTTAACCAAATATTTATTAGATGCTAATCACAATAGAGGAAACTGAGGGAAAAATCTTACCTACCCTAATCTACCCTGACTACTCATTACCCACAACTGTCCCTAACTAACCTAAGCTACACTTACTTATCACATGCAACAAAACGTTCTAAACATCTACCCCCCACCCCCCTTATGAGACGGGACACATGGAGGACAACACATACTAACCTAAACACATACTATACTATCCTAAACAAATATATATATATATATATATATATATATATATATATATACATTTTATTTAAACACACAAGAACCCCAACATAGCCCCCCACCCACACACTTAATAAGTAAAAATAGAAAGAATCAGGACCCCCCACCCGCCATCCACTAACACTAACTAAACTAACAGCCTATACTAACCTAACATTAAGCCTCCTAAGCCCACTAACTATGAGAACAAGGAAAGAGGAGGGAGGGGAGGGAATCATGTCCATCTAAAAATGTCTAGAGGTTGGCCCTCCGGAGGGCCCTCTTAATAGACTTAACACGCCGGTTAATGTGGCGCACATCCCGGCTCAGGTGGCTCAACTTCCGCAGCACACGGTCCATCTTACGTTCCATGTTGTGGAAGGCTGCAGGGTCAACAGATGGATCTGTGGCAGTCTGGGTACCAGTGGAGGAGGTCTGTGTGTGTGTGGTGCCAGGACTAGTGGGCTGTCCTGCACCGGTGGGAATGCTGGGGCATGGAAGTCCAGCAGATGCAGGACCAACAGTCCCAGCTGTGGGTGGGGCCACCTGGCTTGGATTGGTGGTTGTGCTGGTGGTGGGCAAAGTAGGGCTACCCTGTGGGAAGGCTCTCCATGCCCCGGAGGCCCGTTCATGGCGATATCACCGGGCCATCCTCCTGAACCCCGACTCCACCAGCAGGATGTGCTGGTATCTCATGGCCCGGCACTGAAATTCACGGACCTGGTTTGGAGTCATTTTTGCAGCTGTGAAGACAAATGCAGATATTCTACATTAGTAACTACATTGTGTGAAATGGCACAAGAAGTTAATCAGACAATACATCTACTGTACTTGTAACAGCTCATATCACAATATAGATCATTGAATGTCCCTGAGGAAGTACATGGCAGGCCAGCCTATAAAGGTCACATGACACATAGCACATCCATAACCTACAAGATGGGTAACAACTGGTTTTGACTTGCAATCTGAGTTCTGGCAGTTATCAGCTAAGAATCATGCTGCATATCCTCCGCCAAGACCTGGGCTACAAATGTCAGTGTACGGAAAGCAAAACTAAAGCCACATGGTCTACAAGTTGTAACTGGACTTGCCAGTATAGTACCAAGTGCCAAACCTGAGTGTGTATACTAGGTTGCAACCAAACCGTCACTTATTCACATGTATGTGTAACATACAGGTAGCATCAGTACTAGGTACCCCATTCACAAACCCATGCCCGTGTTTGAGGGTGGGGGGGTGGATAAACAACTATCAATTTCCAACAACATGTACACCGAGGAGTGTATAGAAAACTCCACACGTGTTTGGCTCTACACACACACCACAGGTAAGGTCTATCAACAATTAGGAGTCAGCAATCATAGGGCCACACATGTCAGGAAATGCAGAACTTGGTACACAACATATACTTCCAGTAAGGCCTGACTTACATCAGACACAGAGTTGCAAGAACACCCATGATCATGAATTGCATGCAGACCTAGGCCATTGCACTCAAGTTCCACATACTTGTAGCACTACATGTGGAAGTACATGCTGCTAGGAGGTTCTAACTACTGTTTCATAATTATGTAGGTAAATAGGGAAGCAGATGTCTATTGGAAAGCAATTTGCTGTATCAATCTTGGAGAATGTGGGTCTGACAGGCTGACTAAATCGGAGCAGACTTCCACTGCGACTCTTGTTGATACAAGTGTCATCCACATGACTAACCCCTGTACTCACAGTGGGGCCTACAGGAATGGCCTACAATCCCTACATAATACCATTGGATACGCATTGGCCAACTCAAAACATGTGAGAAACTGAATTCCCACTCATGGAACAAGAGAAAAGCTTGCCCATCGCATCACACCTTGCTAGGCGTCCAACACATACGAGTCCATAAGAAGCAAACACAACACATAAGAGACATATCTACACTTACTGGAGTGGTCGGGGTCCTCAAATGTCGCCACCTCTCCCACAGTGTAGGGTGCCGGTCCACCTGTAAGGTATGGAAGGATAAAATGTGCTCACAATCTGTGCACAGCGCAACCATTTCATAAACATATACAATGTGTAGGCTGAATAAGGAAATGGTAGCCATTCAGACATGATGGTATTGCATCTGAGATATCACGGCCAACTTGTACATAGCATGGGTCTCCTGTGACAGTTACACACATATCTGCACACATACATTGGCCCTAACTATAATGTGGTTGCAAACATGCCCCGTAATTGGTGAGCAGAAAAAAATATGGAGTGTAATCGTCTCATCATGTGCATCCAAGAGAGACATCCAAATCCTGGTTACTTCAGGACTGCATTACCAGTCAAACATGCCTTGTGGCCATGACACATTAATGACACATAGGTACAATGTACAGAGGGAGGGGCAGGGACTTTTGTAAGCCCCCCTGTTGTTACTTTTGATTCAATTGATGTGGCCCAGCTATGGTGATTTGCACCAACCATGGAGATGTAAAGCCATGTGCATACACTTGGACTGCCATCCATATTTGGAATGTGGCACAAGTAACTCCAACAAACATTCCAAGATGTTAGCTGAGGGCACCTTACACCTTTTCACAAAGTTTTCAAATCCAGATCTGACATGTATCCAAAAAGATCAAGGAACACAATAATCCCAAACATTCATAGTACTTCCGTGAACCCTTTCCTTCCACACTCACCAGACTCACATGAGACATATGTTTGAGCCACTTTGCTATTATCAATTGACGTGAAGGCAGCACTCATTTTCAGCATCATGTAGTGATTTTAAAGTCAGTCTAGCTATTGCCTCAACACAGTTAGCCAATATGTTGGTACATCTTTACTTCTCTATCAATAGTACCCTATATAGACATGATTGGCTCCTATTTTGTTTGGTTTTCTGACAAAAAGGTAGCACCAATTTACTTCATGGAAAAGTATCCTGTAAGTTTGCTGAGCACGTGCTACCTGACAGCTAGCAATTGTGATCCTTGCCATAGTGCATCAATTATCCCTTTATGTTTCCCCAGCATTACACACAGTCAGCAAGTTAGCTGGCAGACATGGTACAAATCCTCTTATGTCACTACAGAGCATTTAATTGTGCACATTTACAAGATTAGTACTCACCAACAGTGCCACCAATCATGATTCCCAGGTGGTCCAAGAGATCCTGCTCCCTGGTGATGAGGTCAGCCCACCGGTGCTTCAGCTGGTGGTCACTCCTCTGGCTGGCATACACATGCTGCAGGTGATGCTACACCTTTCCCCACCGGATTCTGCGCGCCTCTGTTGGATACCCCTTTATCACCCTGCCCTCTGCCTGGATCATGAGTGGCAAGAAGTGGCACACAAGCCAGATGAAGCCCCCCAACTCCTCTTCACTCATCCTGCCAAGACGTGGCCTACCAGACATACTTGAAAAGTGAAAGGGAATAGGGGTAAAAGAAATAGAAAGGGGAAAAGGGGGAAAGTAGGGGTTCAAATACAGATGAAATGTAAACTTAACCACTAAAAGAGCCCAACTATCCCCAAATTAACACTACCCACAACAGACTCCCACAAACAACAAAAACACAAGATAAATGGACAAATGTAGACAAAACACAGTAGTACAGTATACAGCAACAATATTTATTTTACAAATGGACTTTACAGATAGCACACAGGACAAAAAAGCACAAAATCTCAGGACACCACTCTCTACACAGCCACACAGTCTAGAAGGATCATAGACTGCAAAGTGAAAGTGAAAGTACACCCACTGTACATGATCTGTAAATAGGATATCCTATTACATCACTTCCTGTATGAAAAGTCCCGCCTTTTTCGCGTTATGCGTCATTTTTTGTCTACCAAAAATGTATTTGCGTAATTTTGTTTTTACGCACAGGAGTGAAAATTAGCCCGCATCCACATAATAGTACATGGCCTGTACAAATATCTGGATGCGGGCTAATTTTCACTCCTGTGCGTCCAAAAAAAGACGCAAATACAGTTTTGGTAGACAAAAAATGACGCATAACGCTAGGAACGTCAACATTTCAGTGCATTAACTGGTTTTGGGCAATTTATCTTTTTTTTTGTTATGTTACATTTGGGGCACATCAGAGATAGGCTGATTGAAGACACTATGGTGTTGATGGTGTATGTTTACATGTGTGACATCATACTGCAGCGGACCATGACACACTACTCCCTTCACAGTATTTTTACGGTTGGCTGACGCAATAGTTGGTCATGAGTGTGGCCTACATATATGTGTTGCACAAATTGTGCATGTTTGGCATAAGGAGAGGATAGCAATGTGACGCACATATGTACAATACCTAAATGCCTTTGGCTCAAAGTGTGTTCTTTGGCAACTAATGTGTTTGTTGACCAAGTGTGTGTGTATCACATGAAGCATATTTGTACATATGCTTGTATGAATTTGACGTCCATGTGTCCAATCCTTAGATGCAAGTCATTGTGGAAATGAGAGAGGGCATGTGTTAGTCATACATGTAGCAACATCCGTAAAGTGGAATTCCAAGATTTAAGGTCACGTAGACACTACATGTGACATAGCATGCACCAGATAGATGGCAGACGCTTGTTCATGTCAATGGTCCACATTTTCAACATCCTATGTCCTAGAGTATTGGTAACAGCTTCCTAGGCACTAGTTGGTGAATCCCACAGTGAGTCATACACATGCATTGAGGAAGTGGGTACCATGTTGTTTGCACAGACAGACAAGGGTGAATCTCAAATGTATGATATCAAGTGGCTGTGGTGGACCAGCATACAAGACAGCACGTGTCCACATATTTCCAGTGATCAATTGCACATAGGTGTCTTGTTCATGTGTGTGGTCCAATGATGATCCTGTATATTTTTTAGGGTGTAATTTGTCACAGTTCGGTCCAGGACTCATCATGAGTCAGTGGCAGCTATTCCTATATCTACTGAGTATCCTTGGTTGATCAATGTGAGTAAAGTGGATGTGGACATGTGAACCTACATGGGGCTGGTCCCACCCTGTCACTAAAGACGTGTAATGAGACAGTCAACAGGGCAACCTTGGTGTGCTGAGTGAGATAATGTCTCAAGTGTCATGTTCCGGCAGGTGTCATTACAACATTTGTACACAGGTTAGCCTCTGCAATTCCCACTGCATCTAGGAACATCATAGCCCATGTGCTGATTATTCTTGCAGCTATTCACCACACACGGCCCATCACTATGTTGTGAGCACTGTGATTCTGTGTGTGAACTGTCATGGTCCTGACATGTGTGTATTTTTCATGGACATTATCAGAGGTTGCTGGTTGTGCTGAAAGCCCCGTACTCAATCCCTGCCTACGGCCTTGGGACACTATCACACTTTGTCATTCATGCATAAATGCAACCCAGACAAGGGATGGGCCATGAATTTTGCTTTTCCCAGAGGATATAACTCAAATGGTACAGTTAAAAGGCAGATGATGCTATCCAATGTATTTGTGTATGCATTGAAGAAGCCCATGCCCAATACCCCCTGATGAATGAGAGGTTTGCTAACGCAAGTGTGGTACATATGTAGACACAGGGATGCTTTAGTGTGACGCACAAACAGATGCCAGTCAGGCTGACAGAATGCAGGGTGATTCAGGATCCAGCAATTTGACAAGTTACATAATCAGTGGTCTGACTCAGACTGTTTGGAGGACAAACTAGAGAGTTGACATGTCAAACTGTGTATGTCCTGTGTTTTTGAAGGTGACAAATGAACCCAAGTGCTGTGTTACACAGCTTAATTAGTATCAATGCTTAACGGTGTAATTGACTAAATGGCAACTCCTATGCTGTTCCAGGCATCAGCAGGGGCAGTACTTTTTTAAATGGGTGCTGTGCATGGAGGTGATCAGAGGTGTGGACTGCATCTGTTTCTCACCAGTCCTGTAGGTGAGACTTGCATTCTAATGGCCAATAGACATTTTCACACAGGAAGCAATCTACAGGTGCTAACAAGGCTTTGAAACTAGAAGACAGTGTATAAATTAACCTGACGTCCATGCAGTCAGATATTCTATGACAATGGCATACCATAGGAAAGGGTGTAGCACACTGGATTGCTAATGTTGGTCTGTGTGTGTAGAGGAGGGAATATCAGGGTACACATCTTAGTATTTCAGGGACCTCTTCCGACAGGTGGGTTGTGACCAGGTGCATGGCTGTGTCAGGAGTTATGAAATGGGCTGACATGTACATGGAATGTCATGTGTGCAATGCTGCTCATATGTGTGGCACTTGCGCTGTCTATGTTCTGCTTCTATGGAACTCTGGTCACAGATAGTCCTTGCAAATATTGGATGCAGTTGAACTTACTGCTGTCAAGGGTCTGGTCAGACATTCCTGTTACTGATGCAAAAGCACATTGACTGCCTCATGTATGAGGCTTGTTTTCCCCTTATTGAGTGATGGTGTCTTAGTTGTGTGCCATATGCTGCGTTGGACCTTGATTTCAACATGTATGTGTGAAATAGTTGTGGTCCTCTGCTATTGGTCTTCAAAGGAGAAATGTACATGATATATGTCATTAACAGTGTGTGTGTATGTGACCATTGTATGTTAGGCATTACATTGGCTCTGGGATGTTCAGTGTCCTAATCAGTATCTCAGCAATGCTCCATAAGGCAACAGTCTTATTCTGAAGTAGAGATGAAGGTGTGCAAAAATGAATAGCCAGACCATGATATGGTGATTATTATAGGTGTTTATTTAAATTAGTTAACTAAAGTGGTGAAGGTGATTTTATTCAAAAGAAATTGTTGACGATCTGTTGCCGCCTGCGTATACCAGCGGCCGTGTTCTGTAGTTCCCCCTCATGTTGCAGGCCAGCATCCTCCTCTTCCTCCTCTTCAGGCATGTGTGGCTCTGGTTCCAGGAGGGGAATGTTCCTTTTGATGCAAATGTTGTGCAATATTGCACATGTTAGGATGATCCTACAGACCATCTGCGGCGAGTATAGGAGGCTACCACCAGTGATGTTGAGGCACCGGAACCTTGACTTGAGGATGCCAAAGGTCCTCTCGACAATGCTGCGTGTCCTCCTATGTGCGTCGTTGTAGGCACGCTCTGCAGCAGTACTCGGGTTGCCAAATGGTGTCATAATCCATTGCTGAATGCCATACCCCTGATCAGCTGCAAGAGAAAATGATTGGGATCATATTGATGTAGCTGGCCCTATTGAAATTACCTTTCATGGCAGTAGTTGTCATGTGTTGTCTGTGACTCTTTTGTGTTATAATGTAGCATCCTAGGCTTGTAGGATGTACCATCTGCATTGTGTTGTTTCCTTGGCTGAATGAGTGTTTGTCTGCTAACCGGTTGTCAGCAGTATGTTTTGGGATTTGCAGTACAGTGTGCCCTCCCTAGCATTGTGACTTGTGATACAGGTGTCCGTGTGTCTTCACTGGGGGTGAGATGATAGTTCCATACACAGGTTAAAATTGACAGTGTTCTTAACACGTTCATATCAATGTACCCTGGACATCCCATACCTTTAGACTTATGCAATGGATTAATGTAAAGGTCATTGGGACACTTACATTTTGCAAGGTGACATTTGTGCAACCCACTCCACACGTTGTGATCTTTGACGTCTTAACATTAGGCTGTACATTAATTTCCGATGTGTGACAGGTTCAATGGTAACCTTAGAAACATGGCTAGCGATGTCACAACCTCAGTGTGTTCCTGTTCACATGTTGCTGTTGTGGTGTATGTGTTGTGTGTCCTGGAGGGTTGCTGTGCAGTGTGTATATAAGTAGGTTTTTGTACTTACCAACAAGTAGTCCATTGCCATACCGTCCATCCTGGAAGTGTTCATTGATGGTGCAGTGACGGAAGATGAAGGAGTCATGTACACTCCCAGGATATTTAGCCACGATGTTGGTGATCAATCCTTGGTGATCGACTATGGCTTGCATGTTGATGGAATGTGTGTGCTTCCTGTTGCGGTAGAGGTGTTCAGTTGCAGCAGGTGGCACAAGGCGTACATGTGTGCAGTCGATTGCACCAAGGACGTGTGGGAAGCCACTGATGAGGTAGAACCCCTCTTTTGTTTCCTGCTGCTTCAGCAGTGTGTTAGGGAAGCACATGTGGCAGGGTGGCAGTCCAAGATGGCATCCAGTACTTTGGGCAAAAAGGCGGAGACTGATGGTTGTGATATTCCGGCAACCAGGGCACCAGTTGTTTGAAAAGAGCCACTTGCTAGCATATGAAGTACGGGAAGCAGCTTGGTTTCTGTTGGGATGGTGCGGGGTGTCAGCAAAGTGGGGGCCAACTGCGGTTCAATGTTGCACAGCAGCTGCTGAATGGCCTGCCAGTTCAACCGGTACCTCTGGATGATGTTGTGTTCCCTGAGGCCCTGAAGGGTGGTTCTGGGGTGGAATATCCTCTCCTGCCTTCTGCGCTTCCTTTGGGGTCCCTGCTGGTGTTGTTGTAGCTGCTGTTGTTGCTGCTGGGCTCTGCGTCTGCGTGCACGCTGGATTAGAATCACCTCCATGGCTCCCTGTTGCTGCTCTGCTGCTCTGCTGTTTGATCTGTGTGTTCTGATTAAATACAGGTGTGTTTGCCCCATTTTAACGCCTGCCCTGAGCCAGGCGTTAAATTTTGACGCAAATCGGTCTGTGCGTCATTTTCCGGCTCCGCCTCCCGGCCGTGCGTCATTTTAGCCCGAAAGCATAAATACGACACACAGCCGTTTAAGTCATTTTTTGGACGGGAACGCCTACCTTGCATATCATTAACGCAAGGCGGGTTGCCGCATCCAAAAAATGCCGCACATAGCGGAATTTTGTTGTCTGCGGGCTCGGGCGTCAAAGTTTAAATACAGGGCAACGTTTGCGCTGAATGTGCGTCAAAATTTTTGACGCACATTCGGCGCAGACGGAGTATAAATATGCCCCTGTGTGTTTTTATTAAGTACTGGTATGTTTGCCTCATTTTAACGCCTGCCCTGACCCAGTCGTTATCTTCTGACTCAAATCAGTCTGTGCGTCATTTTCTGACTCCGCCTCCCCACCGTGCAGGATTTCTGCGCGATTGGATAAATAAGGCTCACTGGTTTTTAAGTCATTTTTGGGACGGGAACGCCTACCTTGCATGTCATTGACGCAAGGCGATTTACCGGATCCAGAAAATGATACACACAGTGGAATTTTGGTGTTCGTGGCCTCGGGCGTCAAAGTTGAAATATGGTACACAGTTTGCGCTGAATGTGCGTCAAAATCTTTGAAGCACATTGGGCACAAACAGAATATAAATATGCCCCTTAATTTTTGAGTTCATGGACAGATGCACAATGACATGTAGACACTGGCCTGGTGATTGGAGTTACAGGGAATGGCCCTCCTGATATTTACAGTCATATTACTCCGAGTACTACACACAGTGTCATCCTCTCAAGTGAGTACAGTTCAAAGGCTGAGTAGAGGTAGAAGGGTCTTTGTAGCAGAAGACACTGTGTTGGCTGAGTGGAGTGAGAGTAGCAACGCCTCCTGGCCTTAGCATTACTGTCCTACCCACACATATACAGATGGCATACTCTCAGGTGTGTACGTTCCAATGTGGAGGTGACAGTCAAGGTAATTTTGAGTATGATACACTGTTCAGGTTTTTGTAGTAGTGAAACAGTGTCTGCCGGGAATTGTAGTTGCTGTCAATCCTTGTAGCACACACACTATACAGAGTTGTTTTTGCCCCAGGAGAATCTAGTTCACACTTTGGAGGCCAGACAGGGGTCTATGGACAGGTGGACACTGGGCTGTTGAGTTGTTTGACAGTGAAGTTGGCAAAAGGTGAGCAGTGAGCATGCATGGCAAAACATTTTGGTGATATTTTATTGTTGTGACTCATCCAACTCCTCTCCCCCAGGTATTCCTGCTAAGCCCTCCAGATGCAGGATGGCCAAGACCTTCTCCTTTCAGGATGAGAGTTGTAAGGGAGGAGGTGGGGGTCTATTGCAAGTCTTCTGGACATGCAGCTCGTGACTGGATGCCATGGAATGTACCTTGCCTCTGAAGTCGTTCTACCTCTTCCTGATGTCGTCCCTTGTGCACGGGGTGGGGCCTACAGCATTCACTCTGTCGACTATCCTTTGTCACATTTCCATTTTCCTGGTGATAGTAGTATGCTAGGCTAATGCTCCAAATAGATGTGGCTCTACTCTGATGAATTCAGCCACCATGACTCTTGAGTCATTTTCAGTGAAACATGGATTTTTATGGGGTGAACTAGTGGGGATTTAAAAAGGAAAGTGCTGGGAAATGGACAAATGATGTGAGTTAATGGGGTTGGGAAGTGCAAGTGGATGTGACTGGAAATAGGAGTGTGTTGAGGAAGTGGGATATGTGCTTAGGGAAAGTTGTGGGGATGCCTAATCTTTGGTGTGGTGATATTTTGATGTGCTCTGGCCTGGGTGTTTGCCATTGAAGATGCAAAGGTTTGTGGTTTGGAAAGGAGTGTGTTTTATGGTGTGCTTTACAGGTGTGTTGATTGTGGCTATGTGTGTCAGCTGTGTTGTTTTCAAATCCATCCAATGTGGTGTAGTGTTTTACTTTGTTGACCGTTAACTGCTGTGGTTTGGACTGCCATTGGCGGACCACAATGGCTGAACACCAGGCCGACTTTGTACTTGTAATAGGTTTGGTGGTTGGTTGATGGGCTGACTGTGCTGGTGGTCGGACTGCCTACTTCCCGCCCTCCAAAGTACTGGCGAAGTTGGGTATTTGGCTACCTTTTGTCTGTCCTATCTGTGTGACTTGTAATACGGTGGTCTGTATGACTGCCAACATGGCTCGGTTTTGGCAGCCGCCACTATGGCAGTCTGGAGGTCTGACCGTCAAACTCTTAATCAGGCCCTTTGTTTTGCCAATATCTTTGACGCCACTTGACGAATCTTCACAGAATTTTTCACAACATATACTTTGCTCAGTTCAGCTGCTGTTTTGAAAGATGTGCCAAGGGAGAGCCGAGAAAAGGGGGAGTCTCAAAATGAGTTTTCCCCATTTATCTTTCCATAGACTCTTTAGACCAACTACAGCCCAAACTGCTGAACGGAATTACACCATGTTTAGCAGGAAGGTAGATCTTGGTGCTCAGTTTGTGCTTTTTATAATTCGGTGTAAATCTGTTCAGTAGTTTGGGAGATATTGAGGGACAAAAAATATAGATCTCTAGGGATGCAAATCCTTCGTGGATCCGACTGTCCATGTGCAGATATCTGATTGGCTACCAACACTTTACAAGCAATTGTTGACAGCCATCTTGGGACTCGGCTTCAGCCGAGTCCCACATGAAAAAGTAAAAGAATTTAAAAAGGGGCCAGAGTAGAGTCACCCTGACCCCTTAGCTCAGTTCCATGTATCCATTAAAAAAAATAAAAAAATAGCAGGCTAACAATCTTGTTTGGTAAACAGCCCCCGGGTGGGCCAGGTCCTTGGTGCAATTACATTTTGAACATGGGGCCGCTGACCCTCCCCCGCAGCCCAGGGGACCGCCACCTCCCCAGGGATGAATTACTAATCGAATGTGAGGGGGCAGCTCAGCCCACCAGAAGCTCCATGGACTGACCCCTCCCTGGGGCAAAACCTTAAATGGAATGCAGGGGGGGCACTCAGCCCCCTCACACAGCCCAGGGAACGCCTCCTCCCTGGGGCTAATTCTAAAAAAAAAGAAAGGGTGTCTGTTTCGGGCCCCAGGGACCACCACCACCCGGGGCTATTCATTGGAGCAGGGCAGCATGGACCCTTGATGAGCCACAGATGGCCCTAGCAACTGCCAGCCTCCAGGTGTGGCTCTTGCTATGTCCCGGGTTGCCCACCCCTAGGACATAGCTGTTTGCTTTGACTTAGCGGGACCTTTGACAGCTCCAGCCACGTCAGAACAAACACTCCGCTCTCAAACAGCTCTCCCTTCGTGTAAGTGGAGGTTTTCTCTGTTTCCCTCCCCATGGAGATACAGGCAGAGAAACACAGGAAACAATGCTCTCACAGAGAGGGAGCTGCTTTGCCATTCAAAGATGCCTGCCAATATGTGGTGGTTAGGGAGAGTCCTTTGTTTGTTTAATGCATTGTGTTTTCTCATTTTTTCACAGTTTAAAAAGGGATTGTTAATGAGTGAATATTATGGGATCAAGGCCGCGTGTCGGGCGAAACACATAATGTTTGGAATGCAGTAAAGTTATTCCTGCACTGCAACCTTGAGTGAACGTCTAATTTGATTTTCTGTGATTTTCTATGTACAGAATATATATATATATATATATATATATATATATATATATATATATATATATATATATATATTCACTGGAAAAATCAAAAAAACTAAAAAAACAAGTTACAGGGATATAATAGTGAGGTTCAGATTTTACACACACAAAACCCTAGAAATTCACCAGTCAATGTCTAGGGTTTTTTAATGTTAAATTATACCTTACATTAATATAACCCTCGCTGCGCACTGCCAAAGGCCCTGCAGTCAATCTCCGTAGGCACCTAAATCTGCACCATGCAAGGCCTTTGGCTGTGCACAACAGGGGCTGGCTGATTGGCCTGGCCTGTGGTCAGGTCCTGTGCCCGACCCCCTGTATGCATCAAACCACCGAGAGGTTGGACGGGGGACCAGGTGGACCCCCTCCTCAGGCCTCTTTTAGCCCTGGGATCCTATCCCCAGGGCACTGCACATTTTGAAAGGCAAGGGGACCACATGGCCTCCTTCCATGGGCCAATTTGGGCCCCAGGCCTCGGCCAATTCATGAAAAAGGAGGTGGACCACTTGATCCCCCCCTTCCTGGGCTGAATATGGCCCTAGGAACCTCATGCCCTAGGGCCTAGCTAATCCAAAATAGAAAAAGTAGAAGGACGCCATGCGGTCCCCCTTCCAGGACCCAATCCCCTGGTGACTGGCCAATTACTGGAAGGCGAGGGGGCTGCAAAGGCATTGTCTTGGGACTATTTGGGCTCCATGGACCCCATCCCTCTGGGGCCAGGCCACTTCTCCCAGGGTGCCTGGCCTCACTCAGGGCACCCAGGCCCATATTTATACTTTTTGATGCAAATCAGCGCTTAGAGCAGATTTGCATCAAAACGTTTACCGCCGGCTAACGTCATTCCAACGAGCCAGCCGGGTTCCTTATTTATGGAATGATGTTAGCCGGCACTGCGGCCTGGTTAGCGTCAAAATAAATGACTCTAACCGGGCAGCGGAAGTGGAGGGAAGACTGGGGTTTGTGCGTCAAAGAATGGTGCAAGTCAGGTTGGAGTCAAAAGTTTTGGCTCTAACCTGACTAGCGCCATTTATTGATGCACAACCCCCAAGGAAATGACTCCTTTCTTAGCAAAGACAGGAGTCATGCCCCCCTGCCCAATGGCCATGCCCAGGGGACTTATGTCCCCGGGCATGGCCATTGGGCACAGTGGCATGCAGGGGGGCGCAAGATAGGCCCCCCATGCCACTTAAAAAAATATATATATATATATACTTACCTGCACTCACCATGGATGGGTCCCCCCATCCATGGGTGTCCTCCCGGCGTGGGCTAGGGTGGCAGGGGGTGTCCCTGGGTGCAGAGAAGGGCACCTGTGGACTGCTTCCATGGTCTCCCACCATGGAAATGAGCCCACAGGTCCCTTAACGCCTGCCCTGATCCAGACGTTAAAAAATTGCGCAAATCAGGCTGGGCGCCATTTTGTAAGGACTGCCTCCTCCTGTGCGTCATTTGGATGCCAGAGGATAAATAAGGCGCACATGCCTTAGAGTCATTTTTTGCACGGGAACGCCTACCTTGCATGTCATTTATGCAAGGTAGGTTTTCACATACAAAAAATGACTCAAACTTCATAAATTTGGTGCTGGACGGGTCCAGTGCCAATGTATAAATATGGAGTTAAGTTTGAGCCGGATTTGTGTAAAAGAAATTATGCAAATCCGGCACAGAGTATAAATATTCCCCCCCAGTGTGCAATTTTGTGGGCTGCGGGGGAGCCTTAATTCCCCGAGGTCCCATTGCTCCATCACACAGGGAGCAACAGGAAATGCTGCCTCCTGCATGTGGGAGGAATTGTTTCATCTGTTTTCCTGCCCACTTGAAGTAAGGAATAGAAAACAGATGAAAAGTTTGTTCCCAGCTTTTGGCAGCTGTTTTCCTCCTCCCACCTTCTGGGAACAGACTTGTTGTTTACTCTCGCTTGGCGGAAGCTGTCATAGCTCCCATCAAGTAACGGCAAACTACTCTCTCCTGAGGGTAGGCACCTTGGGACATAGGGAGCCAGTCCTGGGCAGTGCTGGTCCACAGGGCCATTAATGGCTCCAGGCAGGGGGGCAAACAATGTAATAGGAACATGTGACCACACTCACTTTGTAGGATTCAGAGTTACTGAACACAAGGAATAACATTACTCTCTTATTTCTCTGGCTTTACATTGTCTGATTCCATACTTTGGATTTTACTTTCAAAAAATTCAGGGCCATATTTATGCTTTTTGACGCAAAACTGCACTAATGCAGTTTTGCATCAAAACATTTACAGCCGGCTAACACCATTTCTTTGCGCAGCTCGGGCATCAAATGTATACTTTGACGCACGGCGGTGCAAACCACAGGGTTGAGTCATTTTTGTTTACTCAAACCAATGCGTCACGTCGTAAAGAAAAATTACGTTAATGCAGCGAAAATGACTGTGAGCAGGTTTACGACGTCGCAAACCGGATACGCGCCTTTTTCTGACTCAATAGCGTCAAAAAGAGGCGGAAATACTGCAAAATGTGCTAAGAAGAGCAAAAATGGATCCCAGATGCTTGGACAGACCCCAGGGAGATGACAACAGACCAGGAACCAGCCAGGGGGACCCACACAAGACCAAGGAGAGGGAGAAGAAGTAAAGAAAGTGTTGGTTCAGTGCAGAGGAGCAGGAAATTCTGGTGAAAGAGGTGACGGAACACCAGCACCAACTTTTTGTCACCTCTAAATTGCCAATTAGTAGGAGAGAGGCAATATGGCAACACATTGTTGACAAGATAAACAGTGTGGCAGAAGTACAGAGAACAGTCATTGAGTGCAAGAAATACTGGCATGACTACAAGCGCAGGACCAAGGAAAAGATGGCCAGGAACAGGAAGGCAGCACTGCAGACAGGAGGTGGGAGTCCAGCACCGCAGGAGGCCCTGGACCACATGAAGGAGATGGTGGCAGCCGTCATCCCTGAGGAGATCGTCACAGGAATTCAAGGACAGGACAGCGCAGACTACCAGGAGACAACACAGATGCAGGATAAGTCGCATGGGGAATTAAAATGCACAAATGTTAACTGTAAGCAGGGGGGGTGGCCATACCTACTACACAATGCATGTAAGTCATGATATTCAGGGAGTGGCATGGGTAAAGGGGCACTGCACGGGGGCATGGGCTGTTCAGTGGAAACCTGGGGCCCCGTACTACACTACACCAACAAACTTTGCATGGTGGTATGCTGCCATGCCAAGGATGTTGGAAAGGTAAAGCCAGTCAAGGAGGGTAGGGTACAACATAAAACTGGCCTGCAGTCACACGACAGCCGGTATTCTCCCTACATGAACTAGGGCTCAATTAGCAGTCTCAGGCCATATCCGCAAGTGGAATGTAATATTGAAAACAGTTGCCACTACCACCTCTGCTGTGTGTGCAGGTCAAGTAGCTAATGGCAGTTACATGCCCATGGATCAAATACACCCAAATTAGAGGGTTCAGGATGACAATGTTATCAATCCCCTGAAATCAATACAAATGTTCTAATCCTGTCAAATGTGAATGTCCATAGTTGCTACAAACATCAGTCATTGTCATAAACATTATGAGGTACACAGCACTAATGTCATACCCATGCTGCATATGTCACGGTCCACCCTGTGCCTGGGTCACAATAGCTCCAATGACACCATGAAACATCCCAAATGTTATACTGCTCAGACAACAGCATTGAGGGGGAGAACATATGTCACCAGCTAGTGAAATACACCTGCACAGTCAGAAGAGGAAATGGAACACTGCTAGGACCATCAGTGCAATTCAATGTAGCAAACATTCCCCAACATCAACATTACACACTACCAATTCTGACATATGTAGTGTGCCATGCCAATGCTATACATAGTTATGCTAGGTCTCAGCAACATATAGCTGGATGTGAAATATCAGAGACTGGCTCAGTTCCAGATTGTTAAGTGTGGTGTAAGGCCTCACCATGAGAATGGAAGTAGACGGAGGGTTGAGTAGGACAAGAAAGTGGCAATATACAATTTGGGCAGAACCAACACCTAGAGGATGAGATGCTGACAAGTCCCCAAACTGACCACACTACATGTGACATGCAGGTGGGGCATAGGCCTGGGAGAATGCTAATATTATAGACAGGAACAATGAACAGGAACCTATATCACAATGTGCAACAAATAGGAAGGCAGGCACGTCACATTACAAATCCCACAGCACAGACACACTAATTGTACCATATCCCATTGCAGAGGACGATGGCTCTCCTGCAGATATGACTGTCCTGGACTACCCTGATGACATGGATGACGAGCTGACAAACATCAGCCAGCAGACCCTCCAAGATGTCCTTGGAACCCTCCAGACCCCACCTTCAGTCGCAAGGAGGAGCACAGATACAGCAGCCATCACAGACGACACACCCACCACCCCAGTCGTACAACCTGCCAGCTTCAACCCAGCTGCGGACTCTGACGACACTGGCACCAGCTTTGAGAGAACTGTAGTTGGAGTATAGCGGGAGCTGGCCAAGGAGGTGCGGGTGGGGCTGGAAAGTATGGCAGCCAGCCTAGAGGGGGTGCGTTCGTGCATGATGTCAACTGCAGAACAGGCAGCAGCCATGCAAGGGCAAACATGAATCTTGCAAGAACTTGAAAAAAGTGTGAAAGAATTCAGCACAGCTGTAAGAGAGTTGACACAACACCTCCAACAACAAACCTTTCAACGCGTGCACAAATGCAATATTGACCCCCCTCAGGGCCCACCTGACTGCCTACCACAGTGATGTGGCTGATATTCTTAAGAACCAGTAGCTCCTCCTTGCTGCAGTACTGCCCTTAATAGCCCCACAGTTGGCAGCTACCAGGAGGTCTGACTCCACGTCTTCAAACACTGAGGTGTGTGTTGCCCCTTCACACCCACCACCACCAAGGGCAGAGGAGACAACACACACATCAGAAGATGAAGACGTGGAACAGATCACCTTCACCCATAAGAGTACCCAGTAGCACTAGTCCCTGCCACCTTTCCACTTATAACCAAGATCCTGTGCTTTGTAACATGCCAATCTTGCAACAGCTGCTCTCAAGCACTGTTCTCCAGCCCACTGTTTACCTTGTCACAATGCCCTGTGATTTTCTCTCACTAACTCATTGGCAAATCATGTCCCGCTGCACTGTATGACACTTCACCCCAGGATGTCCAATGAAATGTCCCTTTGCACTTGTGTAGGATCACAATGGAAGGTGTCACACTAATGGACTCACAATCATGGACAATGTAAATATAGCACAACAGCACTTTAAAATAAACAGCACTTCAACAACCACTTTGTCTCTGTGTAATGTGACACAACAACCGTGAGGGAGATTAGTGATGTTTGTCTCATGTCAATGCCCATAGAATGTTAATACAACTGCCCTGAAACAATGTGGGCTGATATCTATGCACTGTGGTCTTTATTGTACCATCATCTACCCTTCATGAAGGTCAATTCTGAGGTAACTCAAAACTATATGGTAAAATGCTGTGTTGGACAGAATAAGTCTTCTTCAAGGGATGTCTAAGCCGAAAAATATTGCCTTCAAATTATTGTACTAGCCAATATTTACGTATGTGACAGTTATCACAATTGTTTCCACACACACACCATACAGCAGGAATGGATGTGTATGAGTGTATGCACAAATAGGTAACCTGGCAGTACAATGTAACAAATGATAGGTGTGAGTCACGTAGACTATACTACTTGAGAATATACGATCATTCACCTTATAAGGCTTCACTTGAACATCAGGCCGCAGGCAGACGTAACACAGTGTCCTCAATACCAAATCTGGTCCCAAGGTATGTGAGATTGAAGACATACATCAAAAATTAACAACACATTGGGATCCATAGTAACCTTGAGTGGTGGGTGCAATGGATGGTAGATTCTTAGCAAAGTAGCTCTGGTGTAGCTGCCAATGTGACAGCTCAATTGGGATTTGGTTGCAGGATGGGACACAAATGAAAATACCAAAGAGACACTGTTCACCCATGCCAAGGCCCTGATCCCCAATCATATGACACATACTGTAAAGGAGTACCTAAATATTTATTTAACATTAAAAAAGAATAATAAAACTTGGGGAAACACCTTAACTAACCTAACCTATCCTAAATACACATTACCCACAACTGGCCCTAACTAACCTAAGCTAAACTTTCTTATCACATTTAACTAAACACTCTAAACAGAAACACATACTATCTTACACAAAACAAATGTATATTTTTTTGTATTTTTACATTTTTATATTTGTATTTGTTTTTTTTTTAAACACCAAAACCCAACATCATCCCCCACCCACCCACACACACACATAA